>NC_134488.1:10974585-11167085 GCF_040206685.1 Ascaphus truei
TAATATCTTAAGATGCTTTTCAGATATATTGCCCCATGTGAGGCAGCTTGTGTTTCAAATGGGTAATGCAAAAGGTTGAAAATACTGAAAGGTATCATACAGTACTCAGGACCGCCAACATGGGGGGAGAGCCAGGACAAGTGTTCTGGGCCCAATGCTGCGGGGGGGGGGGGTCTGGCCGGCACTGGGAGTTGGGCAAGAGGTCAGGCCCAACTCTGGTTGCCACTGAGCCCTGGCTCTCCCCAGCTGCTGTGGACCTGCCTCTCTCTCCCACGCTGCTACAGGCCTCCCTCACTCCCTCAATCTCCCGCCCCGGGCCTCTCTCTCATGCTGGTGCGGGCCGGAAGCTGGGCACGGGGGTAGTGTAAGCATGTATTTTGGGGGGGTAGTGTTGTAAGTATGTATTTGTGGGGGTAGTGTTTGATGTATGTATTTGGGGGGGTAGTGTTGTAAGTATGTATTTGTGGGGGTAGTGTTTTATGTATGTATTTGGGGGGATAGTGTTGTAAGTATATATTTGTGGGGGTAGTGTTTTATGTATGTATTTGGGGGGAGGGTATTGTTGTAAGTATGTATTTGGAGGAGGATAGTGTTGTAAGTATGTATTTGGAGGAGGATAGTGTTGTAAGTATGTATTTGTGGAAGGGTAGTGTTGTAAGTATGTATTTCGAGGGAGAGTAGTGTTGTATTTATTGTGTGGGGTGATTGTGTGGGTATTGTAAGGGGTAATTATTGTGGGGGGATTGTGTAGAGGGAATTGTATGGGTATTGGGGAGGAATTGTGTGTGTGTGGCCAGGGGGGAGGTATAAATGAATGTGGGGAGGGGCATTGAGGGAACCATGTTGAGTGAGAGGGAGGTAATTGAGTGATAGTCTAGTGGGAGGGGGGGTGAAGAGTGAGAGGTGGTGTAAGAGGGAGTGAGGAAGAGATAGCAGAGTGGGTGGGGGAGTGAGTGAGGTAGAGAGGGGGTAAGAGACGGGGGAGAAATATATGGGGAGAGCGGTGGGTGAATAGAGGAGGGGAGTTGCGAGGATGTGTGAAATGGGGGGCTCGCAAGACCGCTGACATGGGGGGAACACCCCTGGGGGGGGGGTAGTCGAAACTCTAGTCCTGGGCCGCAGGAAATCTATCAGCATCCATGATCATACTTATTTTGCATGATTGCGTTTTCTGTGCTATGAGTAGACATTACAGAGAGGTTTGACTTAATCCAATGACTAATCATTGTTGTCAAAAATAATATTACATGTAGAGACAAGTAAAAAGACACATCTCAAACCCATACATGCTTTTTTTCATCAGCTCAGTAAATAGCACTCACTTAAAACTCACACTATACATATGTAGCCCTAGTGTACAGATGCAGTCATATTAGGTTGCAGGGACATTAGTCAACTAATTGTAGATTCTAACCTAAGTGTAAGCTGCAGAAGGACACTGACACCAATAAAACCAAATTGGGGATGCAAACAGTTAACAGCTTTCATCTGTTCTGTCTAATCCAGTGATTTTAAACCGGGGTTCCACAAGTACCCCTCAGGGGTTCCCAGGTCCCCAGGGGGGAAGAGCTGGGGCAACTCTTCCAGCTGTCCCAAGCCCGGCAGTGTGGCAGAACCTCACATGGAAGTGACCCGGTGGCACCCGAGCTCAGCAGCAGAAGCCGCCTGGTCACTGCTATCCTTCCTCTTCCAGTCTACTCCGGTTGCACCTACTTCCGGCTGATAGAAGGGAGAGGAAGGATCGGAATCAGTGGGAAAGGGTGGGGGGGCTGGCGTATGTGTTTGTGGGAGAGTGTCTATGTGTGTGTTTGTGTGTGTGTGTAAGTGGGAGAGTGTTTGTGTGTGAGTGGGGGAGAGTGTGTGTGTGTAATTGAGAGAGCGGGTGTTTGTGTTAAAGTGAGAAGGGGAGAGTGTGAAGGGGGAGAGACCCGAATGACGGGGGCGAGAGATGGGGGTGACGGGGGTGGTGGGGGGGGAAGAGATGGGAGCAACGGGGGGAGGGGCAAGTGACGAGGGTAGGGGTTCCCCAGAATTTGACAATCGAATTCTGGGGTGACCTAACCAAAAACTGTTGAAAACCACTGGTCTAATCAGTAGTACAGTCTTTATGGTGTTTGAGCTACTGCCAAATGGAGGCTTACAAGGGGGGTCTTCTCATATGGAGAGACAATGTGGGACCTGGGTAAGCAAATAGTAAAATAATGACTGTACATGCCAAACTGTGTGGTGTTGTTCCTGTTTTACCCATTTTATTGATGTGTGCATTGTGCCTTGGGAGATGGTGGTTGGAAGAACTTTTGCACCACAAGGACCATGCTTGCAAGCTGCCAGTGCATTTCACCTTTAGAAAAACGTTTAGCAAAAGTTGCAAGAAAGCCATGGGAGCTCTAGCAGCACGAAAATGAATCCGGCTCACTGAAAACTCACCAGTGACAAACTCTGACCCATTGGCTGATTGACATAATCAAAGTGTTTGATCGCTGGCTCACAACACTTTCTCATCCAGGGCGAGGTGTGAATTTGCTGTGAGGATGTAGTCCACAGATGATGGCGTAGCATCACTATGGGGCGATCATCTAACATGGTCATGCATTACGTCTCGGAAGGAATACAGCTGCTCTACCAGGAGAAGGCTATCTGCCTTTAATGTTGTCATCCAGGAGAATCGCTCGCCCGAGAGGCTTGTTGACAAGGATGTCAACAACTGTACCTCCACTAATACCGGAGGTATCACTCGGCTTCCTCTACAGCAGTGCATCCTACACAGGAAGACCAGGGTGAGAGGAAGTTCTCTACAAGGGAGATGGCGTCCCAGACAGAGGGCCCCTGCTGGTGCAGCCTCTTTTCCTTAAGTTCAACAAGGATGATGATAGGGTGGGCCACAGTGGGGAAGTTCTGGCCCACTGGCTCAAGCCACAGGGACTGTGGAACATTCTTTCATTCCTGTATTGGGAGATTGTATTGTATTGTATTGTATGTCTATATTTATATAGCGCCATTAATGTACATAGCGCTTCACCGTAGTAATACATGTAGTAATCAAATAAATAACAGAGCATGGGAAAAAGTGCTTTAGACATAAAAGTAACATTAAGGAAGAGGAGTCCCTGCCCCGAGGAGCTTACAGTCTAATTGGTAGGTAGGGAGAATGTACAGAGACAGTAGGAGGGAGTTCTGGTAAGTGCGTCTGCAGGGGGCCAAGCTTTATGTATCATGTGTTCAGAATATCCACAGTGCTATTCATATGCTGCTTTAAGCAAGTGTGTCTTAAGGTGGGTCTTAAAGGTGGATAGAGAGGGTGCTAGTTGGGTACTGAGGGGAAGGGCATTCCAGAGGTGTGGGGCAGTCAGTGAAAAGGGTTTAAGGCGGGAGAGGGCTTTAGATACAAAGGGGGCAGAAAGAAGACATCCTTGAGAAGAACGCAAGAGTCTGGATGGTGCATAACGAGAAATTAGGGCTGAGATGTAAGGAGGGGCAGAAGAGTGAAAAGCTTTAAAAGTGAGGAGAAGAATGAAGTGTGAGGTGCGGGATTTGATCGGAAGCCAGGAAAGGGATTTCATGAGGGGAGATGCTGAGACAGATCTAGGAAAGAGTAGAGTGATTCTGGCAGCAGCATTTAGGATAGATTGTAGGGGAGACAGGTGAGAGGCAGGAAGGCCGGACAGCAGGAGGTTACAGTAATCAAGACGGGAGAGAATGAGGGCCTTAGTCAGAGTTGTAGCAGTTGAGCAACAGAGGAAAGGGCGTATCTTTGTTATATTGTGGAGGAAAAAGCGACAGGTTTTAGAAATGTTTTGAATGTGAGGGGCGAATGTGAGAGAGGAGTCGAGTGTGACCCTTAGGCAGTGTGCTTGGGCTACTGGGTGATTGATCGTACTTCCAACATTAATTTGGAAGGAGGTAGTAGGGCCTGGTTTGGGAGGAAGTATGAGGAGCTCTGTTTAAGCCATGTTGAGTTTAAGGTGGTGGAGGGCTATCCAGGATGATATAGCAGAGAGACATTCAGAAACTTTGGTTTGTACAGCAGATGTAAGGTCGGGTGTTGAAAAGTATATTTGTGTGTCATCAGCATAGAGGTGATAATTAAACCCAAAAGAGGTTATTAGGTCACCTAGAGAGAGTGTGTACAGAGAAAAGAGAAGAGGTCCCAGGACAGAGCCCTGGGGTACCCCCACAGAGAGATCAATAGAGGAGGAGGAGGTGTTAGCAGAAGAGACACTGAAAGTACGATGGGAGAGGTAAGAGGAGATCCAGGATAGAGCTTTGTTACGAATACCAAGAGTATGGAGAATGTGAAGGAGAAGAGAGTGGTCCACGGTGTCAAATGCTGCAGAGAGGTCGAGTAATATGAGAAGAGTGTAATGACCTCTGTCTTTGGCAGCATGGAGGTCGTCAGTTATTTTAGTGAGGGCTGTTTCCGTGGAGTGAGCAGTGCGGAAGCCAGATTGTAGATGGTCTAGGAGAGAATAGGTGTTGAGAAAATGGAGCAAGCGAGAGAATACAAGACGTTCAAGGAGTTTAGAGGCAAAAGGCAAGAGGGAGACAGGTCGATAGTTAGAAAGACAGGTAGGGTCAAGCTTGCTGTTTTTGAGCAATGGTATGACTGTTGCATGTTTGAAGGAGGATGGAAAGGTTCCAGAGCAGAGGGAGGAGTTAAAAATGTGTGTGAGCGTAGGGATTATAGTAGGAGCAAGAGGTTTTAGGAGATGGGAGGGAATGGGGTCAAGAGGGCAAGTGGTAGAGGGAGAAGAGGCGATCAACAGCGACACATCCTCCTCTGAGACAGTGGAAAAAGAGTCAAGGAAGGCAGGAGGAGAGTTAGGAAGAGGTGTAGGATGGGGGAAAGAAACAGAGGGGATGTTCTGACGTATGGATTCCACCTTTTCCTTAAAATAGTCAGCAAAGTCCTGAGCAGAGATGGAGGAATGAGAGGCAGCTGAGGGTGGTTTGAATAGAGTATCAAAGACAGAGAACAGTCGGCGTGGGTTAGACTTGTGCATGTTGATTAGTGCAGAAAAGTAGGCTTGTTTAGCTTGCGAGAGGGCAGAGTTGAAACAGGATAGCATAAATTTGTAGTGAAGGAAGTCTGCGAGAGTATGAGATTTCCTCCAGTGGCGTTCAGGGGAACGAGTGGAGGAACGCAGTATGCGCGTGTGGGAATTTAGCCAGGGTCTACAGTTAGAAGTGCGAGGGCGGCAGAGAGAATGCGGGGCATGTAGATCAAGAGAGGAGGACAAGGCAGAGTTGTAGTACCTGACCAGGTTGTCAGGGTCTGTAGCAGAGCTGACAGATGAGAGGGAGGAGCGTAAAGTGGACTCAAAGTCATGTAAGTGAATAGAGCGCAGGTTTCTGCAGAACCGGGGGGTAGATGGAGGTGGAGAAGGGGAGAAGCCAGATAGAGAGAATGTGATGAGGTGATGGTCAGAGAGAGGAAAATGGGAAATGGAGAAATAGGAGAGAGAGAAGTTTTTAGTGAAAACCAGGTCTAAGTAGTGGCCATCCTTGTGGGTGCTGGTTGCAGTCCACTGTTGAAGGCCAAAAGAAGAGGTTAGAAAAAGAAAGCGGGAAGCCCAAGGGAGAGAGGGGTCATCAATGTGGCAATTGAAGATCCTTGGGATTCATAGCTGGTTCAGCCAGAGTAGCAATAATTGGCTCCAGTCCAGGGACTATGGATCAGATGGGACAATTCAGTAAAAAAAAAAGCATGGCTGACTGATCTGACAGCAGGACCCAGAGATTGAAGGCCCTTTTCAGCCAAAGCTGGCACAAGCAACACTGTCACCTCCTTTTTCTTGGAGGAGGAGGTGTAAGTGCCGCTTCTACTAGCTTTGAATTGCCAGAGGAACAGAACATTGGTAGAAGATCTCCCATAATAACAAAATGCGCATTCAGGGTTTTAGGGGAAAATCTTTGTATTATTGGTATATAAGTATGTGTTTGTAAGTGTAATTAGTCAGAGACCAGTGACGGGTCTGCTTTAGGAAAGGTAAGTTTAAGGTAACAAGGTGCCTTTAAGTATAAGTATAGCAGATAGGAGGCTCCAGTCCACGACGGTAAATAGACCCCTTTTGGGAGGTGCATTTCCTGGGATGGGGGAAGAGTAGGAGTATTCACCCGGATTTAGTTTGCTAATGAGAAAGTCCATTTACACTTTAAGAGTTGTACAGTATAATTATGAAAACTGCAATGCAGAACTAACACCTATACTATGTGACAGACTTTCAGGCTTGGGTGTTTCCTGGAATAGAATGATAATTAAAAAGGATTGTATATTATTGTAAATATATATATATATACCTATAAGTATTGACAATAATACCAGGGTCAGTGTGGTCCATTAGGGCTCAAGCAAGGGGATTGTTCCTGCTTAGTAGGATAATACTAATTGTAGCTAAAGATATAGAAGACCCCAGATCAAGCACCCACTAGTCTGCTAATAGAATGACACTGAAGATAAGCATAGGACGCATGGAGTGGATCCAGAGTAGAGGGCCCTGAGCTCCATGCGCCTGCCTCACCCTATGGAAATATCCACCTTGTCTGGCCTGGGATAAACCTCAACTTGGTGGTACCTCAATGACTGACAGCCTGACCCGAAACTGGACTGACCAGGTAAAAGCTGTTAACTGTTTGCAACTTGTTCAATAAATCCCCAATTTGGTTAAGTTGGAGTCAGCTCTTAGTCCTTCTAAACACCTGCTGAGGTCAGAATCTACAGTGAATAGCCTAGGAATTCTGCGACCTACTCTAATAACTGGACTGCACCTCCGTGCTAGGGATACACACAGAACAATTGCAGAAGCATCCAAATGCAACGACAAGCAGTACCATGGCAAGCCCTCCATTTATACACAAAATGTATAGGGAGTTATTTAATAGATTTTTCCAAAATGCAAAACTAGAGCAAAAGCAGTGCAAACAACCAGCACCATATTTATCAACATGAAAAGGAATCCCACTATAAGCAACTGGAATGTTTACTGTAAACATGTGGAGATATTATATTAGTCTGGCTTTGCAGCCCGGCGACTGTAGGACAGTACATAACCCCATAGAATGAAGCCAGCAACGTGCCTTCTTTCCCCATCACACTGAAGGTACCCAGCAGAACATGTATACACGGAACACAAAGCCCAGCTCAATCCCTTAACCTACTCACACACACAGAGACCTGCTTTGAACCCCCCACGTACACGTAATGACAGATATACATCCAGTGGCACATTGCAATTCTCTCCTCTGTCCAAATACACACGCACAACACCATGCGTGGCGCTCCAGCAATACACAAAACAGGTAGAGAGCAGACAGACTGGTGATACACAAGCCGCCACTAAGCACGCACACACATCAGAGGAGAGGGGGAGCACAGGTACTGTAGCTGAGAACAACACCAAACCCTCCGGTATTTAGTGCCCTGCAGAGCCCATTGTTTTTGCACAGAACTGTTATGGAACAAACAGCACAGCTCGCTTATCAAATATGTGACCTGCTGACATAGGGTAGTTATGGAACAAGCTTCACAGACTGTGCGATTTCTCCTCCAGCAGCACGGACAATGAACACTGCATCCATTTATACCATGCATACAATGCAGTGCAATACCCTCTCTCACCACTGCTGCATGCTGCTTTTCAGAACAGCCCATTTATACGCTGAACAGGCATACACAAGGCAGTGGCAGTGCAAAGTCCCACAACACACACTGCATGCTAAACTCATCATTCATAAATATAATGCATGTAGCTCAGGTGGCAGATATGATGAGAGACAAAACACTTACACTCACAGATGTTCTCCTGCTAAACCCTACATTTATATCCAGAACTATTAAAGCACGTAGAGTGAGCCTTCCTCCAAACTGTTGCTGCCCTGCCAAACCTGTCTACTGTATATACAATAACTGTACTACATAGAGAGGGGAAGACTTCCCCTCCATACATATACTGTGTTGTCGTCATATGAATCGCTAGATAGATCAAGATATATTTTAGGCATTCAAAGCTTTCCTTCCCAACACACATGCACTACTCTGAGGTTTATCCATAGACTTAGAAGAATCAACGGTACTGCCAGTTTCTTATTAGTAACAAAAACTGCTATAACATGACATTCATTTTTATACAGAACTGTAAGGAATAGGCAGTGGTGGCAACCATTTCCCCCCAACATACAGTACAGCCTACTACAGTGCTGAATATAAAGGGGAAAGGGTAATCAAAAATTATATATAAACTACAAGAAATAGTTACATAGTAGATGAGGTTGAAAAAAGACACGTCCATCGAGTTCAACCAATTGTAAATGTAGTTGACTTAGATACATCTATATTTGTAGTTATATTGATTCAAAGAGATGCAAACAAAAAAAAAACAATTAAACATTAGACATTTGCAGTCTTTCTTATAAGGGCAAAAAAATTAATTCCTTCACGACTCCAGTAATGGTAATCCTATTTCTCTCTGGATCAACATCCTTCCTATGTTTAACTTAATTGGTATATCCCTGTATACCTTTTATTTCCAAAAAAATGTCTAACCTTTTCTTAAAGATATCTATTGTATCTTCTATCGCAGTTTCCATTGGCAGTAAATTCCACATTTAACTGCCCTTACTGTAAAGAACCTTTTCTTTTGATGCTGGTGAAATCCCCATTTCTCCAATCTCAAGGCATGACCCTGTGTCATTTGTATTGTCCTTTGGGATGAAAAGTTCACACACAATTTCCTTGCATTGGCCTTGAACATATTTGTAAATAGTTATCATAACCCCTCTTAGCTACCTCTTGACCTCCCAAGTCTCAAGTTAATCCCCTTCCCAATAACTGGACACCATGACTAAAAAACAGTCACATCTTTATTAGACATAGTATACAACAGCTACAAATGTACGATTAATATAGAAAACCATCCCCCCGCACCCACTTGCTTGCTCCGTTCACCATTAATTAAGAGTTAAAGGGATGCTCATAACTTGAACTCTACAGTATATCACCACTATATGCCTGATGACAAACACACTTTACTTAAGGGCAGATCCACAAAGCTCCATATGTGACTTAACGACACATTAACTTCAGTTAACATCTTACGTGCTAACAGGGTTCATCAAAATTCCCTAACGATGCGTTACATAGTTACATAGTAAATGAGGTTGAAAAAAGACATATGTCCATCAAGTTCAACCTATGCTAAATGTAAACACCATAAATATTTGTGTTAAAAGGAGTGCCACTAGGATTGTGACCTCATGTATAGAACAAAAGACAAAAAGGCCCAGTGCTACATCCAACTTGACAAAATATATAGTTAAATACTTTTTTGTTTATCTTCTCATAAGCAAGGGTCATTAAGCTGCCCTCACATTACCCGACGCCGGGTATTACCCGGCGCTGAGCCCACTTCTCAGTTGCCGGGTCCGGGTAGCTGGAAATGTGCCGGGTAACGTTGGGTACTGGGTAATTCTGGTTACTCGGTATACCACTATTTGGAAGCAATAGATACAGACCCTTCCAACCAGTGTTCATTTCCTTGGAGACGGTTTCACTACGGTTGGAGACAGGTACGGACCATACGGAAAAGATCTGACTGAACATAATCCACTCTCCTAATATTTCCATAATTCTAGGATTACCATGGCTCCAACTTCATAATCCTTTCTTGGACTGGGCGGAGTCTCGGCTCGTCTATTGGAGTTCACGATGCCTAAAAAACTGCTCCGTTTCTTCCCAAACGCTGGCTGCTGCTTCAGTGCCGTCTGAGCAGAAAACCGAACTACCCAGTATCTACTCCTTTCAGAACGTATTCGACAAGGTTCAGTCCAAGGGGCTGCCTCCACATCGGTCCCTCGACTGTCCCATTGATCTTTTGCCAGGTTCAGTACCTCCGGAGAACCGCTCCATGAAGGATTACATTTAAGAAAACCTTCAGAGGGGATTCATACGTAAGTCTTCTTCTCCCGCTGGCGCAGGGTTTTTCTTTGTTAAAATGAAAGATGGAAGACTGCGTCCGTGCATAGACTACCGAGGACTGGACTAAATCACAGCAAAGAATCGATATCCATTACCACTCATTTCTTAACTGTTTGACAGGTTGCAAGGAGCCTCTATTTTCACCAAATTGGACTTCCGAAGGGCCCTAAAATTTGGTGAGAGTTCATCAGGGTAATGAGTGGTAGACAGCTTTCAATACATGTGATGGACACTACGAGTATCTTGTTATGCCATTCGGACTTTCCAATCCTACAGCGGTATTTGAGAACTTTGTGAACGAGTGTAAGGATTCTGCTTGAGCCGTGCCTGGTTTTCACCACTGTCCAGGTTTTCTGTCTCTCCTGCCCTTTCTGCTTTTTGTGGCCATTTTGGGTGCTGGCAGCCTGCTTTATCAGGCTGCAGTTACCATAGGGAGCCGCCGAGCAAAGTTCTGTGTGTTTGCAGCTCCTGTCGGTCTTTGCAGTTACGTCATACCCTCTTGCCTGTTTTGAATTTCTGTTGCTGACCCCGGACCATGACCCCGACCTCGCTGCCTTTCGCCTGCCCTGACCTCCGCTTGCTTCCTCGACATTGCACCTCTGCCGCCAGCCCTGACCTCTCCTGTCCCCTGGACTTTGCACCTCTGCTACCAGCCCTGACCCCTGCTTCCATACTGGCTACAGATACTCTTACAGGACTGTGTCCCTGGGTTGTGGTCGGATTATTTGTATCCCTACCTCAGCCCTGCTTGTCCGCCTACTGATTTGAGATGAGCACCGTCACATTTTGCTCGGCCAAACATGGACCCTGCTGAGGTAAAGCGAGCCGTATCTCTCCAAGGGGAACTACTCTGAGATCATGAGCCACGCCTCACCCTGCAAAACCAACAGCTGGCACTTATTTCATGCCGACTTCAGGACATTTTTACCTGGCTGGACACACTCCAGGTGGGATCTACCCCTGCAGTGCCCTTACCGGAAGCTTCTCCAGCGCCAGTCCCATCACCCCCTATGCCCAGGGAACCACAGATCCTGATGCCTCTGCATTATGGAGGGGACCCTATTGCTTGTAGAGAGTTTCTGAACCAATTCTCGATTCAGTTCAAACTCCAGCCCTCCATGTTCAGCACCCACCGATCTAGGGCAGCCTATGTCATTTCCCTACTAACAGATGAGGCCTTGGCCTGGGCTTCTCCTCTGTGGGAAAGAGAATCCCCACTGATCAACAACTCTGTTGCCTTTCTCCAGGCATTTAAAAGAGTATTTGATGCCCCCGGTCGCGTCTTCTTCATTTCAGCTTTACTCTTTTGAATCCGACAAGCAATCCGTACCGCAGGCCAGGAAGCTATTGAGTTCCGAACCCTTGCTGCGGAGATGGGCTAGAATAATGAAGCTCTGGTGGCAGCATTTTTCTAGGGTCTTTCTGAGCATTTAAAGGACGAACTGACTTGCTGGGTTCTTCCCAAAGATCTGGAGGAACTGATGTCTGTATCAGAATGGACCTCCGGATACGAGAACGGCAAACAGAGAGAGCTCAGTCTCCAAAAACCCCAACAAGTCGGCTTGCCCCCCACTTTCAGACCCCTCTTTCTACACCTCTCCACGAGGAGGAACCGATGCAACTAGGTGATACCTAATTACCTGAGCAGGAGAGAACTAGGAGACGTGTCAGGGGGCTGTGCCTGTACTGTGGGCTCAAAGGTCACCATGTCTGAGACTGTCCTAAATCAGGAAAACCCCAATACCCAGTGAAGATAGAGGAATATACTCTGGACATTTCTTCTATTCTTCCTTCACCACAATCTTCATGGCTCCTTCTGCCGGTTTCACTCTCCTGGGGCCAGCATCCATTTTCACTGAGGCTTTTGTGGATTCAGGAGCCACAGGGAACTTCATAGACCACGCATTTGCAAAACTCCACTCCCTTCCTCTCTGTACTAGGGAGATTTTGCTACCAGAAGTGGCTATTGATGGAAGACCTCTGACACTTGGGACCATCACTGTCGAGATTAATCCTTTGCTGGTCACGGTCGGGGCACTTCACAAAGAGTCACTATCATTCTACGTGATTTGCTCTCCCTTGACTCCAGTGGTTGTAGGACTTCCCGCGCTGCAGCACCACAACCCCAAGATCGATTGGGCGACCAATCAAGTGAAAGCCTGGGGACAACATTGCCATGGATCGTGTCTTCCGGCATATCGCACCATCTCCAAGGTTCGGCTACCTAAAGAGACTTCCACATCATGCTTTCAAGTTTGTTACCAGGAATTTGCTGAAATATTCAACAAAAAAGAGGCAAAGGAGTTACCGCCACATCAACCTTATGATTGTGCAATTGATCTACTCCCAGGGGTCATCCCTCCTCGAGGCCGCACCTATTCCCTTTCGGAACCAGAAAACAACGCTATGCGGAAATACATTTCGGAGAATCTTCAGTGTGGGTTTTTCACAAATCAAGATCTCCCACTGGAGCGGGTTTCTTCTTCGTTTCCAAAAAAGACGGTTCTCTCAGGCCATGTATCAACTACAGAGGCCTAAATAAAATCACAGTAAAGAACCGATATCCTCTACCCCTCATCCCAGACCTCTTTGACCGCTTACGCTAGGCTACCATCTTCACCAAACTGGATCTTCGAGGAGCCTACAATTTGATCCGGATCAGAGAGTGTGATCGAGTGGAAAACAGCCTTTAATACCTGTGATGGCAACTACGAATATCTAGTCATGCCATTTGGCTTATGCAACGCACCGGCCGTATTTCGACATTTCATCAACGAGATTTTCCGGGATCTACTGGACCAATTTCTGGTGGTATATCTGGACGAAATCCTTATCTTTTCCAGTTCTTTGACTGAACATCGGGTACAGGTTAGATTGGTTCTCCAAAGACTTCGGGACCATTCCCTGTACGCCAAGCTTGAGAACTGTCAATTTGAACAGAAGATGATTTCTTTCCTTGGGTACTTTATCTCTTCCCATGGGTTCGAGATGGATCGTGCGAAAGTATCAGCAGTGCTGGACTAGCCCATACAGTTAGGTCTCAAACCGATACAACGATTTCTTGGGTTCGCCAACTACTACCGATGATTCATCAGGAATTTTTCTAAGGGTTGTGCACCCATCACGATTCTTACGAAGAAAGGGGCGAATCCTAAGATATGGCCCGCTGAGGCTCTTCTGGCTTTCGAGAAACTCAAGTCCTCCTTTTCTTCTGCACCTGTGCTGATCATCCAGATTCTACGAAACCCTTCATGCTTGAAGTGGATGTATCCGATCTGGCAGCCGGAGCCGTTCTTTCTCAAAGGAAGGATTTTCATGGGAAACTCCACCCCTGTGCCTTCTTTACTTAAAACAATTCTACCGCGGAAAGGAACTATGATGTTGGAAATCGGGAACTTCTGGCTTTGAAAATGGCTCTTGAAGAATGGAGGCATCTGCTTGAGGGGACAACTTCTCTGATTTCAATCCTTACAGACCACAAGAACCTTGAATACATTGAAGGGGCAAGGAGATTCGGGACGCGTCAGGCGAGGTGGGCTCTCTTCTTCACTCGGTTCAACTTTGTGATCTCTTATCGTCCAGGATCCAAGAACACCAAAGCAGATGCCTGTATACCTGTATAGAGGCAGTCACACATTTTTTATATCAAAATGACACATTATCACTAATACAGCAACAATTTATTATTGATAGTATATTGTTTATACTCTACCACAATTATTTTTCTTTTGAGAACACTTTTTATATCCAGACCAATGGGACAGCCATGGGTACTAGTTTTGCCCTGAATTATGCGTAGCTATTTATGGGACTTTGGGAGCAGGAATTTATATGGGGCAATATTTGGTATAGGGACCATGTAAGGTGTTACAAAAGATATATCAATGACATCTTACTAATCTGGTCTGGTCCCCTGGAAGATCTGGGTGTCTTTATTAGGTACCTCAATTCCATCAAAAAGAATATTGTACTGAGTGGTGATAATCACATGACTGACACCAATTTCCTGGACCTAAATTTAACTATCAAGGAAAATAAAATCATCTCCAAAACTTTTTTTAAAAGGTAGATCTTAACTCTAACCTTAACTTTGGAAGTAACCATTCAACACAGTGGCTTAATAACATCCCTTATGGACAGTTTCTCAGAATACGGAGAAACTGTTCACAGACGGTTGATTTTGAAGAACAAGCTGTGACCCTAAGTAAAAAATGTATGGATAAGGGCTATAGTGAGCAGTTGATAGATAGATCCCTTAATAGAAGTAGGAAGGTATCCAGGGAATTACTGTTGGTCCCCAACAAATCTAGACCTGACAATGCTCACTTGAAGACACCTTTGTTCATAATGGATTTTTTGCAAATAGGAGACCAAAATTCGTAAAATTATGTCTCAAAATGGATCCTGTGCTACGTGATTCCATTCCTGACAAGCCTAAAGTAGCATCTAGGAAGGCAAAAAGCTTCAAACTAATTTTGTCTCCAAGTGCTCTTAAAAATCCAAAGGTAAACAATGGGTCTGATGGTTTTCTGAAAAGACCAGTGGGTAACTTTTGCTGTGGCAGATGTTCTGTATGTAAATTTTGTCCAAGGATAAGGACCACAAATCGGGGGAAGAAATATGAGATTAAAAATGTCATCAACTGTGTAACCAATTTTGTGGTATATAGCATTCTCTACCAGTGCAAGTTGTCTTATATTGGCAAAACGATCACGCCACCTGAAAGTAAGGATTGGGGAACACATAAATGGGATCAGGAATGCCAAATGGGTAGTTGGAATTGGCAAACAAATACACAATTTAGCCCAACATTTTCTGGACTGCCATGATGGCCAGCCTGATAGCCTCAAGTTTAAGGGGTTCGAGCTGATCCCAAAAGACCCAAGGAGGGGTGATAGGGATTTGTGGTTGTTCCAAAGGGAGCAGTTTTGGATTTGCACGCTCCAAACCAAATCCCCGTTAGGCTTAAATGAATTTATTGAGCTCACACCATTCCTGAAATAAATGAGGTTATTGAATGTCAGGAGATGGGGACTGGTATGATACTGTCCCACTGTTTAATTATCATCTTTGATGCATTGATTGCAGACATGGTTGTTCCATAAACTATGTAAATGAATGTTGGTTTAAGATGAGATTGGACGCACTATTTCTATAACTATAAATGAATATACTGTATGGAAGAGAGTGTTTTACCTATGGTAATTAAATATTGTCTTGCTGAATATGGTAGTATGTATCTCCTATTCCTTTAGGGTTCAAATTATTTGAAAACAAATCCTTAAAAGGAATGACATCCTGTGTTTTATACAGTATACCGCCAATGACTTATTATAATAATGAGAATATAACATCTCTTTAAATATTTAAACATTGAGTAATATTGCCAATGCTTTATTAAGATAGTGCGAACATAATATCTCTTAAATATTCAAACATTGACAAATATCGAGAATAGATTGTGACGGTTTGTAAGGTTGTAACACTATCCTGGAAAATATATATGAGCTGAACATACTCTATATATGGTCTGTGATGTTGGATAACATTGGCTGTTTTAAGATACAAGGTTCGAACATACCTAATAGATGATAGTATCTGAAACACACAGGTTGAATCAAGCGAAAATATCTCTTTTATGAATTACTTGTAAATTTGCTTATATAAATGGTCTGGGTTGTATATATTATGAACTCATATGCATTGAGAATACTCGAATCTCTTTCAACGATGTAATCCTGCCCTGAATCATATGCAGGAATGCATATAACAATGAAAAGTATCTAATGGTTGCATTATTTGGAAACTATGAGTCACTGTTTATTCTTGGAAGTTTATAGATGTCTCTCTTATATACGAGACTAGTCCCTTTTTTCACTTTATTGTCACATTGTCCCTGAAAGTTTTATCGGAATGCTTAATTACTCTGCATTTTCAAGTCCGGCCAGCAGAGACGAGGTGAGGTGGAGGCGGATGGCGGCAGAAGAAGGCAGTGAGATGGTGGCTGCAGTAGAGCTGAGGAGGATAATGGTGTCAGCTGAAGAAGTCCAACACGGAAGTCAATTACAACTTCTAGTGTCTGCCGCAAGGATGGACTGCGCTCCACTCAACAGGTAAGGACTTTAGCTAGGGGGGGTGGGAGGGATGGAGAGATGGTGGAGGGGTGGGGGGCATGGACAGTGGAAGGGTGCTAAGAGATGGATGGAGGAGGGGGTGATGGATGGAGGGGGGCTGAGGGATGGATGGAAAAAAATGGATGGATGGAGGGAGTAAATGGATAGAGGGGAAAATGGATGGAGGGGGAAGAAATGGATGGATTGAGGGGAGGTGTGTATGTGGGGGAGAGAGGAGATTGTGTGTCCCTCTTCATTATACTATGTCACCTATGGTAACGCAGGGGAGTAATGAAACTCGCATAGTGGAAATAGAGGTTGTTGCTGGTCAGAGCATTGTTTCATGTAACTCAGAGGGGGAGGAGCTGCGCCTCTGAGAGCCATTATCGCTGTCGTCCCATATTACAAAAACTAAACCCTAAGCTAAGGTGGCCTTCAGGGTTTGGAAGGTAGCCTCGCATGCGGGAGACTAGATCACTATGCGGGGAAGCCACTTCTTAGTTAAGTCTGTCAGGGGTTTAGTTAGAGCGCTGTATTGGGGCACTAACTTCCAATAGTAGCCGGCAGTCCCCAAGCAAGCAAGAACTTCCTTCTGAGAAAGGGAGGTCAGCTATAGCAAGATGGCTTTGACTTTGGTAGGCTCTAGCCTGAGCTGACCTCTGCCTACCAGATACCCTAGGTAAAGGACTTCGGGTTTTGGAGTCAGCCGAGCCTCCCGTAATATACCCAGTACATGGTCTTGGGACAAGCTTATTGAGAAGCTCATCCATATGGGAAATAGCTTATGCATCTGTGATGATCGGAGCATTAAGCAGCCGCAGTCTACCCAGAACCTTGTGGTACCATCTTGCTTAGGTACTAGGAGTATTGACATGGCCAACATTCTCTACAACCTCATAATCATCCCTAAGGCCAGCATCTTCTCTACCTCCCTCTCTATACTCCAGTCTGCACAGAACCCAATAGATGGACTTTCTGAACTGCCGCTGTTCTACAGTGTTGACCAGATAATCAGCTAAGTGCGTTCTGCCCGGCTTATCCCAGAACAGATCCCGGTGTCCCTCCAAGATAACTCTTAACTGCGCCTATTGGGGAATGCCTGCAGCATCTCCATTAAAGTGCAGTTAAACCATTTACAAAGCTCATTAATTTGAGGAACCATGGTGGCAGGGCAGAGTTGCTTAACTCCACACCTAGCCCAGAGACACTGGACCAGTTTCAACATGAACTGCATCTTCTGATCAGTTAGGATCTCAGTAGAAAATCCTACTCTTGCAAAGATATTAACTAGGACCTTTGTACGCAGTGGCATACCTAGGCATGAGCGGGCCCCGGGCTAAGATTTTTTCAGAGCTCCATTAAAAATCAACGTATTCTGTAGATTCACAATTAAATGTTCTGCACACATATAAATATAGATTAAATATAAAATATAGATTACTCGTGAACTCACCATTTATTTTTAAGTCAGAAGTTCAGTTTCCGCACTTTACGCTCAGCAAACACGTCAATGAGGTGATCCGTATAATTTCTCAGAAGACACGCAGCCTTATTCTCAATAGAGAGTAAACTCAATCCACGTAGTCTTTCCTGTCCCATGGTACTTCTCAAACATCTCTTAATAAGTTTTAGTTTGGAAAATGCACGTTCTGCGCTTGCGACAGTGACTGGTATCGTTAGAAATAACTGCTTGCTGCCGCCCTCCTCCATCAAACCCCAACGTCAAATGACGCCACGAACGTCCCCACGTGACATCACATGGTGTCGCGTTGCCACGGTAACGCACCATCATGACATCCTTTAACGCTGGGATTCGAATGGAGAAGGCGGGTGGCAGCAAGGAGGCGGCTGTCACATGTAAGTGCATTCCCATCAGGCCCGATAGGACAGAGAGTGCGGAAAATGTATATGGGGCAGACATATTTGCTGCCCCCAAATGTTGCCGCCCTAGGCCCGGGCCTAATGGGATATCCACCACTGGGTAAAGTAGAGGGTGGGAACGTCTCTGCGTCCGTCCACAGTGAGATTCAATAGCTTTTTTTCTCAAATACTATTGTGCTTTTTTCTTCAAAGTTGTGTAAAATTCACCACACAATTTAAATAAATCAACATAGTAAGATAAGATAATACTGACTGCAATTTTTTTTATCCCTACCCACATCCTTTCCCTGATGCTCTCTCTCAACATCCCTCTTCATCTCTCCTCAGTTCTCCCCCTCATCATCATCATCATCATCTCTCCCCCTCATCATCAGCTCTCAACCCTCATCATCATCAGCTCTCAACCCTCATCATCATCAGCTCTCAACCCTCATCATCATCAGCTCTCAACCCTCATCATCATCAGCTCTCCCCCTCATCATCATCAGCTCTCACCCTCATCATCTTTAGAAATCCCCCTCATCATCATTAATTCTCCCCCTCATCATCATTAGTTCTCCCCCATCATCATCAGATCTCCCCCTCATCATTATCAGATCTCCCCCTCATCATCACCAGATCTCCCATCATCATCATCATCATCATCATCATCATCATCATCATCATCATCATCATCATCATCATCATCATCATCATCATCCTCATCCTCATCCTCATCATCCTCATCAGATCTCTTCCTCATTATCATCAGATCTCTTCCTCATTATCATCAGATCTCTTCCTCATTATCATCAGATCTCTTCCTCATTATCATCAGATCTCTTCCTCATTATCATCAGATCTCTTCCTCATTATCATTAGATCTCTTCCTCATTATCATTAGATCTCTTCCTCATTATCATCAGATATCCCCCTCATCAGATCTCCCCCCCCCCTCTCTCCTCCTCCATGCCTACCTCTGGTAATGGAGACAGGCTCAGGGAGATGGTATGCGGCGACGGTGGGCCCCTTTCGAGTCAGATTGCTGAGGGTTCCCACAATATCTACCGCAACTGGCTGGAAGGATTCCCTGATCACCGGTAGCGATCTCAGTGATGCCCATCTCTGATTACCCTGCCCACTGTAAAGATCCACCATTGCGGTCGTGCTCCTTCAGCACTAGCGCCCTGAAGCAAGATTGCTGAAGTGGCCTCAAATAGTCCTCAGCTAAGATGGAGACTGGGCTTGGCTTTTATAAGGAATCCATTTGCTGTTATCCAGTGCCTGAGCAAGGTGTCTGATCCTTGTGTTCCTGGACACTGTCTGGTTTCCTGTTACTCTTTGCCTTTGCTGTACCTTTGCCTGGATATGGACTCTGTTTGCTGCTCTCCTTCCTTGACCTTAGAACCGTGACCCCGACTATGCTTCCACACCCTGCCTTGACCTTGGAATAGTGACCCCAACTACACTGCTGCACTCCATACTGACTGTAGCCTGTAATCTGGATAGTCTCCTCGATCAGGACTCAGTCCCTAGGCCTGTAGTCATATTCTGCTTCCACCGTGCGGGTCAGCCTCCTGGTAAGAGACGAACACCGTCACAAGTACCTACTCACTGGAAGGCATTACAGGAGCGGAAAAATGTCCCCTCGATGCCCAGCTTATGGAATCTCATAGGCCAGTCCTGTGCCTCAGGGATGACTTGCTGTCTGACATGAATTCTCTGCCAGTCAGTCCCGTCTGGTCCTTTCACTCTGTACAGCAGACCTTACTTCTAGAAGAGTCAATCTGTCACAGGTTTGGAGGCAGGATCAGCAGTGTGTTTCTGCATCACTTCCAAATTCAGGTTACACCTCTCAGCCTCTTAGAAGGCATGGTTCTGCTCAGTGACCATGTCCAGAGTCACACTGTCTGTGGTTGGGGTGTCAGTCACATCTGGCTCCCATCGACTTACCTCACTGATCTCTATAGGTACGTCTGGCCTCAGATCAGCCGATGGGGGTTGGTTACTTCACCGTTCCCAGCCGGCAGGTTAGCGATTGGTTCCTGTATGGCTGGCAGCTGCCTGAGATTTACTTCTGGTGACCAGGGTGATGAAATTACACTCCATTCGCCCCAGGTCGTTGCCCAATAACACATCACTGGAAAGTCCCTCCGTAAAGTCTACCTCCCAGTAGCTTTGGCTCGCTCCCCAATCCAGGAAGACACAGGCTAAGGGGATAATGAGCCATCATCCATCGCCAGAAGCACATCAGTGTGGTGGCCAGGAATAACATTCTCTCAGTTTCACCAGGGTCATGGTGGCTCCAATGTCAAGCAGCTGAAATGGGCCATGTAGTTGTCACTGCCTGATAAGCCCACCAGGGTCATGGAATGGTCTTCTTGTCCCGCTCTGTAAAAGGGGAGAGTCATCTTGGCCTCTGCCGCGGGTTTGGTGGCTTGCTGCACTGACCGTTCATCGCCCTGCCATGACACTCCAGGCAGCATGCCCACATAGGAAGTGGGGCACAAGTTAGCGGTTTTGGGCCCCCTACATGGAGTCACCGATCGAGACAGCACCGGGCAGTTGGCTCTTATGTGCACTTATGCTTGTGCTGAAACTCAGTAGGCCAGTAGTGTATGAAGCTTGGATCACTGGGGTTCAGCAGGAAGGTTGTCATGGATTGGGTAGGCTCTGCAGGTCAGTGTCTTTGGGGTACAGAGCTCAGGGTCCCTGGCACAACTCTTTTCTGGAAGTGAGAGCGAGTGGACACATAATCATCACAGCTCGCTGTGTTTTCAATCTAGGACCCACTTCCTTACCTTCAGGGCACATCGTTGCAGGACGTGCTCCTGGAGAAACAGTTCCTCTAGCTCTAGCATGGTAGTGACTTGACTGTCAGCTACCCATTGCCTCAAAAAGTGGGTGAGCTAGGTGACAAACTCTTCATGGGTATCCTGGGGACCTTGGAACTACACCAAGTGCAATTCAGATATGTGATTGCATATGGTGTTAGCAGCACCCATGTCACATCTTCATAGCCACCCGCCTGTTCCATATTGACCCCCGGTAGGCTTCATCAGCTTTCCTGCTCAGATGTGTGCACAACAATTTTACCCAGTCCACCTCTGGCAACTGGTGGAGGTGACATATCTACTCAAAGGAGCAGAGATAGCTATCAATATCCTCCTTATCCTCATCATAATTCCTGAAGCTGTTGCAGGACAGCCTGGGTGCGAGGCAAACGACAGAGGCCGACTCCGGGACAAAGCTCTCTCTCTGTAGCCAGATCTGCTTGATGGCTGTAGCCTCTCGTACCCGTATCCATTGGACCAGGATAACGGCCACTCTCTCATCGGGTGTGGCGTTATGGCCAAAATCGGTCAAAAGCTTCTGAAACAGAGACATGGGATCACACAGTGGTAATCCAAAATGGTCTCACTCTCGGGGCTTGGGGGTCTAATAACCTCTCACTCTGGTGGGTGCAATGACACCCACATTTGTGACTCATGCAAGAGAAACTCCGCCTTGGAGAGACCTTCATAGGGTACCCCGCATCCTAGTAGTGAACTACCAGCTCATCCTTGGTTTACACTTGATAGAATCCAGTAATCATGCTTAAGTCATTGGACCACTAAGGACTAGCAAAGGATACAGGGAATTGGTTGCATTCAGTAACTCTGCTGTTGTACCCGTGTGAACTGGGTTTTAAGAGCCTCTCAGTGCTGGGAGACACAAGAATTCCAGTGATTCCACCTCTGCTACCAGAAAGTAAATTGATCACATAATGGGGTTTCACCAGACACAATCATGGATCATAATAATACACTAGGCAATACACACGCGTTAATTAACTAAGAAGTTCATCAGAAGAGAATCATGTCAACAGTTTGCATGAACAACAATCAACGAATATCGGGGAATCAACGCGTACCCTTTTCGCTAGTTAGGAGCAGGGCACCGCCGAGACAGGTTTAGCCTGGTAGGCAAAAGTCCTGGTACAGACTACTGTACAAAGGTCATATGTAGAAGCACATGCACACCGCTGGTAGGTGCTGGATGGGGGTACTTATCTGCCGGTGCGCTGTATCCAGGGAGGTCCAGACATCCCAGAGGTACTTGAACAAAGGAATGGAAGCAGGCACACGGTCTTACTAAAGGTGCAGTTTATTGTGCCACCAAAGGTCCAACGTTTCGGCAAATAGATTGCCTTTATCAAGGAGAGGGCTACAAAGAGACTACAAAGGTCTCCAGAGGGAAAAAGTGTCCTCAAACAATCCCAAGTCACTGGAAATAGTCTCCTTCTATGAAGTATCTTTCATAGAGGGGCACAATTAAGCTTACTTCCCTTCCATCCATTCCACGTTTAATGCAAGATAAGATCTTAGGCCTCGACCATGCTCCCTGCTGGCGTGCTGAGGCGCAGGGAAAGCGGGTGCTTTCCCTGACCTTGCGGTTGCTTACCGCACGCGCTGTCAGCGGGCGAGCCGGGGGCGGGCGCGTCACTGGCCGGGGGGCGGGCCAGTGATGTCACGGAGCTGGTTCGCCCTCATTGGGTGAACCGCTCACGTGACCGGCCTGTTGCGCCGGCAAGCGGGGGAATTTTAAATTCCCCTAAGACCTGCGCTTTCACAAGCGCGTGGAAGCGCAGGTGAGCCCCTACTAAAGCCGCTCTAATTGCGTCTGTAGGGGCTCAGTGCTGAGCGGGAGCGCGCCTCAGCACGCTTCCGCCAGCAAGCGGTAAACATGGCCGAGGCCTTAATTGCCTTTGCAGCTACTGCTTAATATTGGGCACTATTGCTAAGCCTGCTGTTTACAAGCACTCCTAAATCCTTCTCCATCAAAGATTCACCTAACTTATACCCATTTAATTTGTAATTCGCCTTTTTATTCTTGTTTTCTAAATGCATAACCTTACATTTATCTGTATTAAACCTCATCTCCATTTACCTGCCCACGTTTCCAGTCTATCCAAGTCCTTCTGGAGAGAAATTACATCCTGCTCTGATTTTACTATCTTAGACAATTTAGTGTCATTAGCAAAGATGTAGACTGCCCTCTATGCCAACCTCAAAGTTATTAATAAACAAGTTCAAAAGCAAGGGTTCCAATCCTTGAGATACTCCACTCACAACTTTAACCCAACCTGAAAAGGTTCCATTTGCGACAACTCTCTGTTATCTATCCGTCATCCAGTGTTCAATCCAGGTGTAAATATTTGTACCAAGTTCAATTTACATTATTTTGTACACTAACCTCTTGTATAGCACTGTATCAAAAGCCTTTGCAAAATCTAAGTAGACCACATTAACTGCATTACCCTGGTCTAAATTCCTACTTACCTCCTCAAAATAACTAATAAGGTTAGTTGGGCATGACCTATCCTTCATAAATCCATGCTGACTATGACTAATAATTTTGTTATCCTTTAGGTATTCCTGAATATTATCCCGTAATAAACCTTCAAGTAGCTTCACCACTATTGATGATAGGCTTACAGGTCTGTAATTCCCCGGTTATAATCTAACTCCCTTTTTAAATATACTGCGGGCACCACGTCTGTTTTCCACCAATCTTGTGGTACTGAGCCTGAGGGAATGGAATCCTTGACTTTTAAATGTAATGGTTTAGCTATTACTGAACTTAACTCCTTAAGAACTCTTGGATGTATGCCATCGGGGCCAAGTGCATTATTTGCTTTAATTTTTATCAAGCCGCATATGCACTACTTTTTCAGTTAACCAATTGTTTGTTAATATAGAGGTTGTGGCTTCCTCCTGTGGCGATATTTTTGCAATTGATTCTTCCCATGTAAATACAGAGGCAAATAATTTGTTTAATACCTCTGCTTTTTCCTTATCTCCAATAATTTGTCCGCCCATCTCACACTGAAAGGGTCCTATATTTTCTTTTCTAATTTGTTTGTTATTAAGGTACTTAAAGAACTTTTTTAGGGTTTATCTTACTTTCTATTGCAATCCTTTTTTCATTTTCAAGTTTTGATCATTTGATTGCCCTTTTGCAACTTTTGTTAAATTCCGTATAATTCTGGTACGATGCCTCTGTCCCTTCTGACTTTAAAATGCCAAAAACCTTCCTCTTCCTTTCCATTTCCTCCCTCAACTGTTTATTTAGCCACATTGGTTCAGACTTGTTTCTTTTAATGGTTGTTCAGGATTTGCTTCCAACATATTCAGCTCTAGCAGGGTGAAGACCAATTTTGTTTAGGCTCTTTTGGCAGCAAATAGATTAAAAATAACATATTGGTCACTTGTATGTTCAACCTGATGAAGGTTTCTCCTGGAAAGTTGTGCATCATGTCTGCATTCATAAAATGACTTTAAATGCCTGCCTATTACGTAATGGATGGCTGAATAGAAGCCCTTCATTATTGAGTGGAGGACTGAGGGGGCATCCCTCTTTCATTAGTGATTGACCCCCTAAAGGCACTGGAACTCCTCCTGCGTGAATCAAATCTCGAATCAAGAAACATGTATGACACATATATTATATACAAGGAATACAGACTTTCTTGCCAAATACACTACATGATGTGACGTGCATTTTGGCTGGGAGGACTGGGGAGTATCTCAAACACAATACCTTACAGATTTTCCATAGGATTCAGTGATAGTGCTTGTGTTGAATATCACCATTTATCACAACATGCTGTTTCATTGCCGTGGTGGAGGCACAGCTGTGCCTACTGTGTGAGCTAGGAACTGATGTTTCTAACGGGGGCCTATATTTCACACTATTTACATTGTGTGAAAGTTGAGGACGGTAGTGGGGATATTAAGATACACTTCAAAGCTGATGAAGTATGTCTGTAAAACCTTCTGCTGTCAGGAAAGAGGTAAATGTTGGGATTATGATGTAGCTGAAGTGTGGCAGTAATACAGTGGCAGAGCAGTGCTGATATGTAATAGCATAGATATTAAACAAGTTCCATAATGTAATGTAAGGGGATTTGCCAGAAGGCAATGCAACTCTCAGCTGCATAATGAGGGTGGAAATGCACTGAGTGGAAAATAAACTGCTACAACATATTTAGCCAATTCTGTAGCTAAGAGCTGCTTTGTGGTATGTCAGACCCTCCAACATTTTGCTCATACAAATAGGTACCACTGTAGTTTCTCTATTTGTGCCGGATGGAGCTACTTCCAAGCAGATTCAATGGAAGTCCCCTAACCTATGCAGCTTAGCACTCACAACAGCTGGAATGATTCATATGTAAAGGTGGTCATACATAGCACACAAAACATGTCGTTTTCCTGTTGAAAAGGTACAGATGCAGGGTGTCACGTACTTCACTCCTGTGAGCATGTGACCTGTGTATGGGACAAGGGTTCATACACAGCTACCTAGCGTACCCACTTTTCCCCTGCTGCAATGGTACCTCAAATGAGTAATATCTCCCCTCACTCCGTCCGAATATACAGTACCATCTGTCAGAAACAGCACACTTGTGAGCATGTGACTTATCTATGCAACCAGGGTTAATACACACGGCTTAACAAGCCAACTCACCTTTCTCCTGTGCAAGGTACTTCAAATGAGATAATATTTACCCCATACTCGAGTGCAGTCATATCTACTCGCTGCCACAACGCAATAAATATCGCATATTAAACTTGCAGTCTAAGCTCCCTGTTTATTAAAGAAAACTATGCTGCACTTAACGCAAAAAAAATCTATTGTAGCAAAATGTGTCCGAAAATTTACTTTACTCTCTACAAAGCATGCAAACAGTTCATTTAGAGCCCAAAGCATCACTTACAGTTTATGTGTGTGTGTATATATATATATATATATTTATATTTTTTATACATACATATATATATATATATATATATATATATATATATATATATATATATATATATATACATATATGAAAACACAAAAAAGGGAAAAGTCCACAAAAAGCACTCTAGTAAATAATGAACGTACAAAAAAGTTTATTAAAGACCAAAATTCAAAATGAGAGAAATATGATTAAAAAAAAAGACATACAGTATTAAGACCAAAACGGGAACCAAAAGAATACCTCAAAAAACATGAAACAGAAACCCAAAAATAAACATACATGTAAAAGACAAAAATGTAATCTAATAACGAACTGCTGACATAATACAAGTAAAATGAAAAAAGAATGCCGTAAAGCTGCGGCTCCGCTGTGGCTGAGCGTGCTGAGCGTGCTGAGCGCCCGGTGCTTGCCGCTTTTAGTTACATAAATGTATATGGGCAAGACCCCACTCACGTGGTGCGCGTGCTCGTTTGGTGCTTGAGTAAACAAAATGTTTTTAACTTTCCAGCACGCTCAACTTGCCCGCAACGAAACACCACCCCCCACCCTCCCCCCCGCGCGTGCTTGACATCACCACTCCCAAGCATGAGCGCGGTCAGCGCCAGCGGGGCTGCAGCCTAACACAGACAAAGACAACTACAAGTTCCCATTGAACGTGATAACCTGCAGGTCTAAAGAGCACACGTACAAAACCGATGATCAAGATGCAGATGATAGAACAGAACTGCACAGAGTAATAATCTTATGAAAGAGACAAAGTCAGGAATGCATACATATAAAAGTACAGGATCCTATCCCTATAATAAAGCATGTGCCCAGGAGAAACCTAGCAGAGTATGATATATCATAAGCAAATATTGCTTGAAAATCACAGTATCTCTAACTAACTGATATTAGTAGAGAGCACAGCTCCTCCTGAATGGATGTAATTAGTGATGCAAATCCCAGTGGAAAAAACGCCCACTTGTAGGCATAAGAAAACACATGTAGAAAGTAAAAACACGAGTGGGTTTTTGTTTCATGTTTTTTGAGGTCTTCTTATGGTTCCTGTTTTGGTTTTAATCTGTCTTTTTTTATCATATTTCACTCATTTTGAATTTTGGTCTTTAATAAACTTTTTGTGTCCATTCATTATTTACTAGAGTGCTTTTTTGTGGGCTTTTCCTTTTTTTTGTGTTTTGATATTTTTTTCCCCTTAGCACCACTAATGGCATTATTTTTGCTATATTTTGTGGGTTTTGGTAATTCATTACTATTGGTGATTTTTTGGATGCGGTTACTTGTGTGACTTTATATATGTATGTATGTGTGTATGTGTGTATATATATATATATATGTGTGTGTATATATATGTGTATATATATGTATATATATGTATGCATATATATAAATATGTACAATACTTAGGTTACAAAAAATATTATTACAGGAACATATAGTTATAATAAATACAGACGAGTCCAGTTTCTTAAAATGAAAGGATACAATATAAACAGAAAACTGTATACATGACGTTATGCTATGTTATAGGTTTTTCCCAAGGAGGTCACTGGTGAAGGAAAGATGAGAACTCACGTGTCTGATCCCAAAACACACCTCTTGTAGAATTCTAACTCATAATGAAATAGTAGGGCTTTATATTCTAACCCCCCTTCATTGAGAATCACATAATCCCACCAGAGTCATCAATCTGCCACGGGGTTGACTGTTTTATAACATAAAAGAAAAAACTCTTCTTTTGTTATGTTTAAAAGTTGGCTCAATATATAAAAGGTTTGATAACTTTATACCCATAATACTTAGACACACGTGAGTCATATCAATAGATTCGGGCGACTTTGCTGAATGTAACAATACTAAATTTGAGCGACAAATGGATATCTGTCCCTTGCCACCTCCAAAACATCAAGTGTATGGCCTTACTACATCAGTCTCCTTGCAAAGATTACAAATATCTATAAGTTATTCTTCAGAATAGATGTCATCAAATCATATCCTATTTTTAATATCGCCCTCCAGCTAAATAGTGACCTGTTTGTCACATCCCTTTGTGATGCACAGGGGATATTTCAAGAATGTAAGGTTTTCTTTGAGGCTGACAGCCCAGGATCTGGCTATGGTCCACAGACTTCTAAACTGTACATATTTCACTTTTAGTGGGCCATCAGTGATAGCCCCCCATTTAAGCCTTCTTTGTAGATCAGCACAGACACAGGAAGGGTCTTGATCTATGATAAAAATAATTTATTTGTATTTTTAAGTCAAACTGTAGCCACATTAACCCCTGAAATACCATATTGATTAAAATACTTAATATCCTCTGCCATTTTCTATTACAGAGGGTATGCTATGTTCCACTCAATGTCTACATCAGGGGTGTCAAACTCACGTCACTGACTTGCCTGGTCAGATTTAATCATTCTTTATTCAGCCGATACTTACCATAAACTATCAAAATACACCAGCTTCTCACCCCACATGCTGTCTGCTACTGTCTCCATCACTAACTCTCTTACACTCCACCTCTCTCTCCCCTCTCTCTTACACTTTCCCCCTCCCCTCTCTCTCTCTTAATATCTTTTTTTTTTTAACAATTTAATTTGTACCACCCCTCACTTTCGCAGCCCTTCACCCCACCTCACGGCAAGGACAGACGAGGTGGGGCTACACCGCCTGACCCTCACGCCGCCCTCCCGTGGCCCAGGGTAAGTGCCTGTGGGTGCCCACCTCTTGGGGTGAACTCCTGCACTTCTAATCAATGTGTAAGCCATGTAAAGGACAAACGTGAGGGAGTGAGGGCGAGAGGAAGGAGGGGGAGAGAGAGATGGGGGAGGGAGAGAGAGATGGTAAAGAGAGAAAGAGAGAGAGAGAGAGAGGGAGAGAGAGAGGGTGGGGAGAGATAGACAGAAGGAGAGAAAGGGAGAGAAACGGAGAGAAGGAGGGAAAGAGGGGGAGAGAGAGAGAAGGAGAGAGGAGGAGAGGAGGAGAGTGAGGGAGAGAGGAAGATTGTACAGAGGAGTGACTCAACATAGAAAGATGAGCATTCTCAATAGCTGGAGAAGGGACGGGGAAACGAGAACAAGAGCAAACTTAGACTAGAAACAGATGACAAGAAAGAGAGAGAAAAAGTAGGAAACATCAGGTTACACAAATGGTGAAAGAGAGAGAGGCAGAGCGAGGACAGAGCTAGGGAAGGTTACACACACACATGTATGAATACAATCACACTAATAAAGGGGCGGGAGATAGGAAGGATAATAGGAGAAAGCGTGATATGGAAACAAATGATTGAGAAAGAAATAGCAAAACCGTAAAATGTGAGGAGAGCTGAGTGAGTGTGAGATTGCAGCCCAGTGTCAGTCACAGCCTGCCAGCCAATAGCAGTGCAGGGGCGGGCTGCCGCAGCTGAGGCTCTGAGCGCGCTGGGACAGCAGTGATAATCAGACACAGACCGGGTTACACCAGTGTCTCTGCTCTCCCCCCAATCCCCTGCTGCTGCTGGATTAAAAGCAGCGCTGCGCTCCCTCTGCACAGCGGGAGTTAGGACCGGTGCCCCGCGCACAGCCTGCACCAGGGAAGCCAGGGAGCTCTGTGTACACACACACACACACACACACACACACCAGCGCCAGGATGGACATGCTGCAGGCGAGGATGCTGCGCTCCATTCCCTGGGTTATCTTCAGTGGGATTGCTGCTGTGTGCCTCCTGCAAGGTAAAGGACCACGTCTTGTTCCCTCTGCTCTCCCCTGGGGGGGGGGGGTTCTTCTTGTTATGCAGGGAAAGTGTTCCGCAGGGGTAGCCCCTTATTATTGTGTGGAGGCCTGAGGGGGGGTATCCCCTTTTTTTTATTAAAAAAAGGACCCTCTAAAGGCACCTGGAGCCCCCCAATTCGCGTATAGGATGGTTTGAATCAGGGATCATGTGTGATAAAACTCATGACTACATTGGGAATACACCACTTTTGTTTATTTTTTCCTTTTTAAAACCCACTTAAAGATATGAGCTGTGCATTGGGCTCTGATGTTTATCACGAAATATCACAGACGTGTACATAGGAGTCAGTGGTTGTTCTTCCCTTGAATATCACTATCGCACCATATGATGCAGGCAACTTACAGCGCTGTCTTATCTCAACTCAGACCATTCTGTAGTGTAGCTCGCTATCTCCCATCACTTAGATTGCAAGCTCTCTGGGGAAGGGATTCCCTGTTCCCAGGGTGCATTTATAAGACGTGCGGGTTTCATCCCTCTGTTGCCTTGCATCATTGCATTCTTTATGTTGTTTATATGCACTGTAGAGAGCATTGTACATAAATGGAAAATAAAAGATAGAGGTGGGTATAAGGAAGAGGGGGCAGGTTTATTAAATCCTCATAAAATGTGACTGTAATCCCTTCAGGGACCAAAAGAGCATTGCAGTTCCGCCGCTAGCCACTTTGATCCTTTTCCGCTAGCCACTTTGATCCTTTTGCTGATGGGGACACTTGCAGTGAAATGGTTAATTGGAATAAAAAAAGCTTTGAAGATGTCAAATATGTTGTACAGTGTAAAGTTCAGCTCCAGAATTACACCCTCTGCTTGTCTGGGCTTGATGGGTTCATAGAATTGCTTTGCACTGCAGTACCAGCAGGGTCTCTTTGCAATATGTGACTCTCCAGCATCACATGGGTTAATGCGCCTGCTCTGTGAGTCACCGGCACAAAGGGTTAACAAAACAAAAAACCTGGCAGTGAGATTCTCTGTGCATAGCTTTTTCTCTGGCATTGGCAAGGTTACATAGCCAAGCAGTTTATGAAAGACTCCTTGTTTACTGGCGAGATGTTTGTTACACCCCTTCAGGCTCAGGGTAGGGGTCACTTGGTGACCTCACTACAAGCTGGATGGGAAGGCTTGTTAGTGGGACTGCATTGCACAGTCCTGCCCTGAGTTTAGAAGAGGATGGATCTGGATGCTTATTGAAAGCTATATAGAGTCTGGCTAAGTGAATGCACAAGCTGCAATAAAGAACATGTTACATACAGCAGTTTGTGCTGTGTGTACCTGCAAGTATCCCAGTATCTTTACAGGTGTTTCCACTTACATGAGGGGACCTGTTTATTTGCATTTGTTGACCTACTGTATGTGTCTATTAATGTGTGAGGAACTGACTCTATTATCTATCTATCTATCTATCTATCTATCTATCTATCTATCTATCTATCTATCTGTATTTGTATAGCTGTTGGCATGTGTTAATGTGTATGAACGAAAAGTGCCTGTGCTTGTGTGGATGCCAATATATTCATGTATGCGTGTGTGCGCATTTGTCCATGTGTGTTGGGAATACTGTGATATTGATCTGTAATTCCTGTCAGCATCTCTAAAGTTGAATAGATTGTGATATACCAATACAGATGGCATAGGAATACGATGCATGATATTTGATCTTTTCTATAAAAATAAGAAAACAAGCAGTTTGCACAATTAAATTAAGAGACTAAAATGCCAGCAGGTATGCAATTAAAACAATCATGTTCTCAGAACGCTGCTTGTTTTTGTACTTGCTTTTGAATTGAGTTAATGTGGCCTTTTCATTTTGTTCATCATCATATTGAATTGTTCCCTTATATCTATTTTGCACATTTCGCATGCCTGGTCACCTGTTACGCCAGGTTGAACACCTCATCCGATGTAATTTTTTTATTTTTTTACCCTAGTGTGCATTACTATGCGTCCTGTGTCTCTGTGTATACACATAAATGGGCTCATTTAAAGATCGATTGACGGTTGCAACATAAAGCAGTTGCAGGTTGTATAGTGACAGTGAGGCTGAAAGTGTGCAGCAATTGTGTTTGTACATACTGTAGCAATAATGTGTTTGTATATATATATATATATGCAAAAGCAAAGGGCAGTTGGCACACTGAAAACAAATAATCCACTGATGCTTGTCCCATATATGCACATACACAGAAAGAATACTAAAGTATTTGTTTTGAATACAACATCTTTGGATTTCCCTGGCTGTGTGCTGTCTCGTTTTTCCCGGACCCCCATCTGGTAAATTCTTTCTGTGTATATATAGGTAAGAAATGGGGCTATAGTTCTATCCTCCTCCTGTGTGTAAACTCTGCTAAGGGCAGATTGCCAGGAGTTGATATGGGTTTCCCCCGCTTATGACACTGGGTTGTGTGAGTGAAGGTAGGTCACGTGACCCTGAGATTGCTGAGAGCAACAGGACAGGTTTTCAGCGAAGCAGAGCTGAAAGATGTAGGTACACTTTCAGAGCAAGCGCTGCAGAAGGAAGGGCATTTTTGCAGACTAGGGGTAGTCAGGAGAGACCGTCCTCTCGCACAGTACACCCTAGGTGCCCTAGGAGGGTGATGTAAATTTGGATAAAGAGGCTATAGCTTTTCTAGTCGCCTTGTGGCAGAGAGTGTAGGATTCCTGTGGGGGTTGCCTGTTAACAAGGTCAGGGACTTCAGCATAGGGTCTGCACTATGAGTGGCCAAAAGTAGGTTGACGCCCAGTACTTAGGAATGCCAAGTACACTAGCCAGTATCCAGAAAACACACCACAGAGTGCTTGTAATGAACCGTCAGCGAGTGCGGTGTACTAGGAGAGAGTTCTGCTTACCCTGGGGTATGCCATGCGTTATATTCATTGGCTAGAGCACCATTAAGTGTAGTAAGTGTCTAGGAACGAGTTACACCATAGACACTGAGAGTAGCGCTATCGTGGGTTTAGAGGGCTCACTAAAGATGGCGACGAGAGATACATGTGCTCTGCGGGGCATGGAGGAGTTTAAAGTGGCGACAGCTGCGTCATTCACTGCAACGCGGGTTGCTGCCGATCCAAAATGGCGACTGCTGCCAAGCCTAGATTGCGCACGTGCTGCGTGCAAGCAGGCTGTAAAATAAATGTGGCGAGAGATGTGCAGGGGTTTGGCGCCAAACCCAGATCCCCAGCCAAAAGAAGGGAGCGGCGCGAAAGCCGAAGCCACACCCACCTGTGCAGTGACTGGCGACGGACAAAGCCACGTCACAGAGAGAGAGAGAGTGCCCCTCCTCTTGTTTCCACCAGAGCGAGGGGGCACACCAAGAACCACTACAAATAGTCCTCCCCAGCGGAAGGAGGGACAGGAAGTGAGGCTGAGGAACTTCACTTCTGCTTGACTGGAGAAGGAGCTAAGTGCGAAACCAGCAAGCTGAGCGAATCAACCCCCATGCAAAAGATGGCTGACCTAAGCGTAACCACTTATCAGCTTCCAGGAGGCTTCCTGGTTGTGGAGGTTGATGGCCGAGAATATCTGCGGTACCTGTGCGTCCAATGCAGGTCACCCGGACCGGCCCCAAGTACCACGGCACGGTGCCAACAGTGTGGCACGTTCTACCTATGGCCTATCGAGCCATGCCCTACAATAAAGACCCCGCGAGATGCCTCTCCAGCGACGCTGATCGAGGTAGAGGAGGCGGATGCGAAGGCTACCCTGGTCCCATATGTCACCCCTGCGGTAGGGACCCAGGCCCAGCCACCAAGAGATGTCCCGATGGAGGAGAGCGCGACCGCAGTGGAGGTAACGGAGCGGGCCCGTTTCGTTCCCATACCCACTGGCGGTGCTGCAAGGACTCGAGGTGATTCCCCAGCGGAGGAGCCGTTGCAGTCCTCGTCGGATGAGAGAGATAGCCTGTCATCGGTGGTGATGCGCCGGCCGGCAGACCACCCCAGCTCTAAAGAAGTCCCACTTACCCCTGAGATGGAGCAGACGAGTCCGGAGACCCCCGACGGCGAGCGCTGGTGCGGCCTGAACCGCGTAGAAGTCCCACGGCCGTGGCGTCTCCCAGTGCGGCGGAGATGGGATCCGAGACGGCTCCGGAGGAACCGCAGAGCATCGCAAGACAGCGGAGCGGTAAGAGGACACCACCACCCCCTTATTCCCGCCAGGTGAAGGAGGAACCTGTGGAGAGAGAATGGCTTGAGGCCTACCTACCCGTCCGCGACCCTGATGGTCCACCACCGCCCCTTCCAGTCCTCAACGCACTTCCGGTGCGAGACCAAGGAGCGGATGGAGATTCCGCGGTGACCAGCGATGACGTCACTTCCGGGTCAGACTGGCGCAGAGGCCCAGAAGCTTTGATTGCTTCCATAAGGAGAGCTGGGCTGGAAGCCGAGTTCAACGAGTTTAAAGCCCAAGTAGCCAAGCGAGGAGCACGAAGTGCTGCCGAAAGAGCCAGTAAGAAATTACCTGCAGGTCGTGGCATTGCCCGACTCAGAGACACTATAATGGACTTTGGCGATCCCATGGTCACCGCCCCTAGCGCCATTGCCCCGGCCACTGCCCCTGCCCCGTCACGTGTCGTGCCACCGGGTCCCAGTGGGAATAAGCTGGATAAGACGCCCAAGTTTTCAACTGATTGGCGGGATTGGGTGACAAGTGATGAGGGTCCTGATGGGGAGATACCATTGTCAAGTGTTGTACATGTACCTAACCCCACTGTGTTTAATCCTGTTCCTAGAGGTAGGGCCCGAGGGTCCCAGTCTACTGCAAAAGAGGGTCCCGTAAGTCCCAAGCCACCTAAGATGAACCCCACGATCTATAAGAATGTCATTAGAGGGAGGCGTAAAGGCTTGCACTCTACAGAGGCAGCGACATCCGGTGTATCTTCCAGAGCAAGTCTGAGGAAGGTATGAGTGTGTCATCCTCATATGAGCACCGAGATAAATGGTGGGCACCGTTATTCACAGGGTATCATGAGGGGATGGACCGCACCAGATTTGTGTTAATAAAGAAAGATATTGTAGATCACTGGTGGGACGTAGGCACCTATTCTCCACAGGAGGTTGCCGATGAACAGGTGGAGAGAAAATATGCAAAAGGTGATTACCCCCAAAGGCTCATCTATTCTGTACGATGGTGTTGCACCTGAGGAGCCACAGTTCTGGGTACTGCCAGGAAAGGCTGGGAACCGGAAACTGACTAAATTAAGTAGGGCAGACAGAGCCATAGTGGCGAGATACCGGCAATCTCATGGATATGAGTTTCCATACGTGCCAGAGCCGATAATGCAGGAGATCGAGGACCAGAGAGATACCTGGCTCAGAGATGCAGTCCTTGAACACTTGAGGATTAAGTTTGGTAGCACTGCCTACATAAGGGAAGATAAAATATGTTCTGTGATAAAGGCTTGGAGTACAGGCAGGAATATATTTAGTATCAATTTAGAGAAAAAGAACCCAGTCTTATAGCACTCATTCACAACAAATGTATAGTCATAAATTTAAAATACTTTATTAATAACTATGAATAAAAATTAGGGTGTTAAAATGTAATTAAATACTATATTGAACAGCACGTGACTGTATCCTTTTGTAACCCACCCTGGTATAGGTCGGTAGATATGGTGTGATCCCTGATTAATACTTGAGATCAGATGCTATAGATTATAGCTACCTAAAATATAGGAGAGGAGCCAAAGAGAGCCCACCGAAAGGACTGTCTCTATGTGAGTGTATCTAGGCGTGTAGTGCGCTCTAGAAGGATACACTCATAGTAATATGGCATGTAATGCGCTTAGTTAGACCTATAAGTATCTCCACCAGATAGAGATTGCACTGGTTTCTATGTAAGTTCACCAGCACTACCAGAGCTAAATCTCTATTAAGGACATATATTGCCCGTTCTCTTGGGTGCAGACTAATAGCCAAGCACTCAAGTATATTGTATATTGTCAGCAAGCTAGAGCATCTAAAGGAGATTACCAAAACACCTTGGAGGTGATGTGAACCCAAATAGGCACTCCCGCATTACTGTGAGTAAGGTATTGGTGATGTCTGCTGTTATAAAGGTGTTGGTGCATTGCCCCTTACAGTTTTGGCACAATATAATCTTGGCAGCCACACATACAGGCATACCCCGCTTTAAGTACACTCACTTTAAGTACACTCGCGAGTAAGTACATATTGCCCAATAGGCAAACGGCAGCTCACGCATGCGCCTGTCATCACGTCCTGAACAGTAATACCAGCTCCCTACCTATACCGAAGCTGTGCGCAAGCGGGGAGACTATAGAGCCTGTTACAGATGCGTTATTTACATCAGTTATGCACGTATATGATGATTGCAGTACAGTACATGCATCGATAAGTGGGAAAAGATAGTGCTTCACTTTAAGTACATTTTCGCATTTACATACATGCTCCGGTACCATTGCGTACGTTAATGCGGGGTATGCCTGTATACACTTTGCGTACATAGGTAATCACCCTTAGCCTGACACGGTCATATACAGAAGGTGGAGGCATTTAAGCTTCCCCTGATGTGCATGTTTTCATCTGGGATCGCGCTATATACTATTATCGCGGGACCCTCTATGCTCCAAGGAGTCTTTGATCCACTCACCTTACAGACAGGCATGTGCTCGAGCACATCGGCACTGATATAACCAGGATCAGTGCTGATGTAGGGGACTATGCGATCACCAGTTAGACCGGCTCCCCACTTCACAATTTTGTGCATATTATTGCTCTATACTCCTAGAGAGGGGGGAAGGGGTGTTTTGGGGCATTGACCTCACCTTACAATTAACCCCCTGTGTACCCTACTCCAGTACTAGCTGTTATTGTTGGCAAGTGCATCTATTTCCTACCTGTTGAGTAGCTTCTCAGCTGTTTATGTGCATATATTAGCCCTAACAGTTAGCGCAACTATCATACTCACCCACGCAACACTGTGGAGGTTGCTTTTACATTAGCCTCCACCTTACATGCCATATTACTATGAGTGTATCCTTCTAGAGCGCACTACACGCCTAGATACACTCACATAGAGACAGTCCTTTCGGTGGGCTCTCTTTGGCTCCTCTCCTATATTTTAGGTAGCTATAATCTATAGCATCTGATCTGATCTCAAGTATTAATCAGGGATCACACCATATCTACCCACCTATACCAGGGTGGGTTACTAAAGGATACAGTCACGTGCTGTTCAATATAGTATTTAATTACGTTTTAACACCCTCATTTTTATTCATAGTTATTAATAAAGTATTTTAAATTTATCACTATACATTTGTTGTGAATGAGTGCTATAAGACTGGGTTCTTTTTCTCTAAATTGATACTATCACGTCTCCATCCAGTCAGCACCTCACAGGTTAACACCAGCAGTGCGGGTTCTCTTTACGTGTAGGAATATATTTATGCATAACATCCTGTACAGACTGGAGAATGGGCCTGTACAACCCTTCTTTGTTAAAATTGTGGATCACAACGGGCGGGAAGTGAAGAAGCCTGATCCCCGTCATTATTATTGAGTTAGGGTTTTCCATGTTGGGAGTTCCCCATTGTGTTATGTCGCCATCATGGGTGTTACAGTCTAGTGTACACAATATTGATTAATTATGTTTTGTATGTTCACAGATTGTTCACCTGCAGGATGGTCCAGCAAATTAGGTCCAAGTGGGGACCATTGGATTCCACCTTAGGGAGAGAGTAGCCCTGGTAAGAAATGGGGCTATAGTTCTATCCTCCTCCTGTGTGTAAACTCTGCTAAGGGCAGATTTCCAGGAGTTGATATGGGTTTCCCCCGCTTATGACACTGGGTTGTGTGAGTGAAGGTAGGTCACGTGACTCTGTGTCCAATCAAGAGACACAGGGGCGGTGCCTACTGGAGGTTACATAAAGCAGTGTCACTTCCTATTTAGACACAAGTGTGAAGTGTTAGAGTGATAGTGTTAGGAAGCAGAGGAGTGATCAGCTCCTGAGTAGAGCTGATCTAACTATAGTTAGGGAGGTGGACCAAATACCTCTCATCCTGCATAGGGGATGAGGGAAGAGCTAGCCCCACTCTGGATGCCTTTGGTCCAGAGTGGTGGCAGGGAGGACCCTCACAAGGGAGAACAGTTAGTGGACTGTGAATCACTGTACCTGTCGGCTGCTGCTGCTGCTGCCCTAGAGAATAAAGAGACTGCTGCATTTAAAGATAATCCTTGTGTGAGACTGGAATCTCTCATCCCTGTGGGGAAACTCTGTGGTAAGGATTCCACCCCGCATTCCTGGGGCTTACTATAGATGGAGGCGCTGCACTATTGAACCAGAACGAATGCATCCACCCCAGTAACCTGTTCCTGTTATCCCCCATGTCATCGCGGGAGACTCAGGCCCTCCTGTTGCCAGCAGGTATGCACCACACAGAGACACCTAGCCAGATCCCAGAACACCTTAGGGGACCCTATCTGAGATTGGGAGGGGGAAGAGGGGCTAGATATATATGTATACACACACACACACACACACATATATGGTATGTTTATATATGTATGTATCTATTTAATGTGGGTGTATATGCAGTATGTGACAAACAAGTCAATAATTGGTCAAATTCTATAACTTCCCCTTATCAGATATGCTGGAGGGTTCTTAAATATTTTGCTTGATTATATAATTACATTGAAAATGTAAGCTATGGATTCCACATTATATTGAAAGCTGTCATATTGTACATGTTCTGTTTTAAAATCTGTTTATGTATTTGCACATGTGAATAGAATATGAACAGCTCTTTGATATATTGGTACTGGCACCTGTATATACGTATTGTGTAAGTTATATACAAACATGTCCTTTATATTGTAATATGTAATTTGTTTCTCTACAAAGCACACACTTTTGTAATTTGCTTTGGTGTAGTATGTTCCTCTATGAAGCATGGCATGTTATGAACTGCTCACATGCCTGTATATTACAATATCATTCCATGATGCTATAAGAGAGGCCAAAATAAGAAAATATGCAAAGGACCCGTAAATAGTGATGGTAAAACAGATCAAGTAGTGCCTAAGCTTTTACCATAATGTGGGATAGGTAGGTTGGCCAAATGGCCCTCATCTTCTGATGGTTTCTATCTTCTATGCGGTATTGGATATGCACTTATGTCTCATTTCAACTCTTTCATTGGCAGAGATGGGATGATTAAGGTGTGATAGGCCCTTATTCTGTAAACTACTATAGAACTGCATGGAAAGCACAATTAAAGCCAATAAGTTGTGTATGTGACAACGCTGGATTGGCACTAAGAGCTATAGCCCGGCAGTTATCAGTGTGATCTGCGCTATCACGCCCAAATTGGCTATATCGGACATTAAATTTAATGGCAGTTATCGTCGATTTGGGCGTGATAGTTCGGATTGCGCTTGTGTCTAATTCAGTTGTTAGCGGTCTACCCACACCCACACCCACATACACTGGCATATGCATACATGTACAGACCCAGGGCAGACGAGAGGGGGGGGGGGGAAGCCGGTACAAATTACCAGGGCCCAGCGGTCCGGATGGGGCTCGGAGCCCGACTATGTGGCACATGATTCATTATTTGTCACTCCTTGCTGCTGCCCTCCTTCTCCTTCTTAACCGCAGCGTCAAATGACGGCGTGGACGTCACCAACGTGACGTCAGACGGCGTCTCATTACCATGGCAATGTGACGTCACAGCGTCAAACGGTGTCACAACATCGCGGTACCATTGCAATGCGACGCTGTGCAATGTCACGTTGGGGATGTCCACGGCGTCATTTGACGCTGCAGTTCAGAAGGAGAAAGAGGGTGGCAGTGAGGAGGCGGGCGCCACAGCTACGTGCGGGAGCGAAAAGAGCTGCAAAGGGGCCCGAAATTTTTTTTCCCAGGGGTTCAGACCCTCTCTCGGCGGCCCGGTACAGACCCACACATATATAGACTCTTATATATATGCACACAGATATCCCTGCACATAATATATAAGGGATATATCATGTCTAAAAGGTGGTTGCGTTCATATAGGTATATGACATATTGTATTATATATTGTATATTATATATTATACATATACATATTATTAATACATATTATATATTATATATTGCTTAAACATATGAACCCGAAATCACAAACTATGAACATGTATAGCGTTTGTTTGTATACTTTATAAGTGATACACAATAGAAAATAACTAATTATATATATATATATGTGTATATATGTATCAAATGGAAATATTACTGTATGCTCATTTGCATGTCATGTGCTTCCACTGCAGCAAGGGATTCTGGGAAATGACATGCAAATTAGCGCACCGTGCCACCTTTTGCTTCTAATCCATTTTGACATGGACCCCTATACGCTTAAGATTGCTGCATTGCACAGCTTTTCAGCACAGCCTGGGTTAAGATGCCGAGCCAGTAAACTTACCCACAGACAGCTGTTCAGACCTTTTGGGTCTCATCAGTGTGAGGCTGGTTATACTGGCTTTGCAATTTGAAGCTTGGATAGGCATCCACCACACATTAGTTTTATTTATGTGTGTGTGTGTGTGTGTGTGTGTGTGTGTGTGTGTGTGTGTGTGTATATATATATATACACACTTATATAATCACTTACAAACATTGCTAGACCTAGATAAGATATCCACAACCATGAACTAAGGCAGAACTCTCATACACAGTATATTCATACACACCAACAATATATAAAGAGGCATAACACATTTACTGTACACCGTCATATACACCTAAGAAGTCATAGATATACACACAGACAGCTTATATACAGTGTACACAGATATACTTTCAGCCATGTATGCACATATCTGTACAATTATTAGAGTGCAAATTTAAGTCTGATGGATGTTGCAAACATTTTTGTCACTGTCTTTCATTCTAAGTTTAAAAAATAAAAACCGCCAGATATGGACTGTATAATGCACAAAGAGATACAACATTGCCTGTCACGAAAAGAGACAGAGGAGTAATTTATGGGCACTATTTATCATGTTAGAGTGTTACTAGTGTTCGTCCACAGGGATCAATGTTGGGGTCACTGTTGTCTACACATTTAATGACATTAAGGAGAAGGTTGAAAATATAGTCTCAACTGTTGCAGATGAAACCAAGTTACTGTATGCTACAATGTAAACACAGGGGAGGATGGAAATGGATAGCAGAGACCCTGAGAGAGAGTGCTTAATTGGGCAGATAAAGAGCAATTGAAAGAATGACTTTTTAATACATTTCTTCAGCAAAACAATACCTAAAGGAAGCAGAAATCTCCAGCTTTAACACACAAAAAAGAATTTGGGCTAAATCTCCTGAGGAAAAGGTTGAACTGTGCAGTCTCACATACTGTAGGATCAATCTGAGATCATTGCAATTTGTTTAATACAGTAGGTTTAAATATATATTTTTAATCAGAATACAGTATGCAGGAATATGTTTAAATATTGTATCCCGGACATTATGGTTGATTTTAATGCAATTATACGTATCTCTTCCGAATCCAGTTACTTCTCCTAACTAGATATATGACAAATAGGATGCCTATGAAACCCTGAACACATGATCTTTGGGATGTGTTGACAAACTTCCACCTACCGAAGTTTATAGAGAGGGACTTATGTATCAAGACACAAGTGTAGCAATTCTGGGGCAAAAAAGATGCACCATATGTATCAATGAATTGGTTTCAATTGGACTGTTTTCTACGGAACAGTTATTTTCCCTCAGAACTGCTCCACTTTTGCTTGGTGGCCTAGAACATTTGGTCACAACCAAGTGACTGCCAGCATCTATCCGCAAGTGACCTTGTCATAGGGGCACCCAGGCGGTCCAGCGGCAGGGTGGCTGTGGTGGAGGGTCCCCCTGCGGCCAAATGCCGTCGGAGACGTGGTCGCAGCCAGATAGCCGTGGCCAAATGCCCCATTCCGTGCCTTGATACATAATGCCCGTTAGAGTTGAAAATAGTCACAGCGTTTTAAGCTTCCCCACAGCACATTGGACATCAACTTTACAAGAAGTATACAGTTAGGTAGGGGGGGAAATGTGTTATTGTACGGTAAATGGAAAATACAAATCTACAAATGTTTGTACAGGGCAGCAAGGAAGATGATCTGCTTCCTTCAAGTGTTCTGTTTAAAGCAACAACATGAGGGAGAAAGTTATGCCGCCTTGCAACAAAGCTAATTTCTGGCTTATTGTAAATTGCTTTTCCCCATACAGCAGAAATAAAGTACAAGACAAGCCAGATAATGTATTTGTGGCTTACAATTGAAACCAGTTATGTATTTTGATTGGAAATGAGACTATAAGGCATGGGGGATATGATTAGGGTCTATGAATACATAAATAGAGCATGCGGTGAAATGATTGTGTGGGTTTGTTAGTGTACAAGGTGACTTACAGTAACACCAATTGGATAGTGAAAGGTTCAGATAATAATCAGTTAATGAAAGTGGTGCCCCGGGTGTGATCAGACTATGGTGCTTTCTACATAACCAAAACATGGAAATTCCACAGGGAGATTTAAACATGAGATCATTATTCTGCCATTGAATCTCTCTTTTTTTTTTTTTTTTTTTAAAGGAATATTAAATATTGTAACTTTTTTATTTTTCTCTTTTCATCAGATCTGCTGTGTGTGTGTGTGTATAATATATATATATATATATATATATATATATATATATTAAAGGGGGGGGGAAAGAATGAAGATTTGATCACGGCTAACACCTTGTATTTCAGGGTCAAGTCACATTCAAGGACAACACCAAGATTCCTTACATGGACAGAGTTTAGGAACTGGGAACCCCCAAGCTTAAGGCCAGTTGGTTGACCTAGCCGTAGTCTTGTAGTTTTTCGATGGTGAGCATCCACCGCAAGCACTTCTGTCTTATCAGGATTCAACCTCAACCAACTCATCCCCTCTAGGTGCTCAGATAAACAGCTATTGAAAACTGATCATGGGTCCTTAGTACCTGGTGCAAAGGACAAGTAGAGTTGAGTGTCATCTGCATAGCAGTAATAACCCATGCCGTCTCATTATGTCACCTAGTGGCACCATGTACACTGGATGCAACATAGGAGATAGGATAGAACCCTGTGGAGCTCCACTTGACCGGTGCATTGGTGCAGAGGAGAATAGTTGACCCCTCATGCTATTACTTGTATTGTATTGAATTGTATGCCTTTATTTATATAGCGCCATTAATGTACATAGCGCTTCACTTGAGTCCTTACTGCTTAGATGTATTTGCTATATTAGAATTCAACCTAGAAGCAGGATTGGGTATTATGCTTAGTCTGCAATTTGGTATTTATCTGGCCTCTATACATCCCTAGGATTCCTTCGGGACACCAACTCGCCCTATACGTTTTGAGTCTAACGATAACCCATACATACAGACATCAGATCCTAGGGGTGGGAAGTGGGGATGTTCCCAGCTCAACAGCATTTCTGTGGATTTGAATTTCAACAGTCTAGCCTGTTTTGGACTTATCGCTTACTCGCCAGCCCGAATATGTGGGTCACTGGGTGTTTCCGTTTCCTGGACATCAGTGGTGAGATGTTTATGTAATGCTCAGCATTCTAGCTCATCCACTATAGTTCTTTAGGTAAGGGGGGCACAAACTTTTCCTGCTGCGCCCCCCTGTCTTGCTAGCCCCGATAACGTGCCCCCCCCCTCTGCCTTACATCTGCGTCAAATGACGCTGCAGGGTCATGTGACATCATGTCATGTGACCACGGCGTAATTTAACACATGTGACGTCACATGGCCCCGTGGCGTCAAATGACGACGCGTCACACAACTGGCTGAAACAAGGTAAGTAGAGTGCTGCAGGGGCCTCACGCGATCCCCTGGCATTAAAATAAATGCCTTGGGGAAGAGCGCAGGGCCTCTGCAACCGCCCGCGCCCCCCCAGAAGAATCTCCCGCCCCCCCTGGGGGGTGCGCCCCCCCCAATTTGCGCACCGCTGCTTTAGGCCACGAATATATCGCTAACACAGTACTAACATTATCTATCCTGATGTCACACCTTTTGGTTCCATTTTTTTGCACAGAACCCTAATGTTTTTGTTACGTTTAGTTCTTTTAAAAAAAAAAGAAGAAATAAAAAGTCTGAAACTGATGGATAGCGGCCGGTTACACTGTTCTAAGCTATTTTATCATTCGTAGTATTAGGCCTTATTGAATAGCACTGCTTAGTAAATATGGGACATACAACTACTGAAACAGCTTGTGACATAGAGCAGCGGTGCGCAAACTTCCTGCTCCTCTCACGATCGCGCCCCCCCCCTTACCTTCAATGGAGTGTCAAATGACGCTGTGGGGTCATGGGCATCATTTGACGCCGCGTTGCCATGGAGACATGTGGACAAGAACCGGTAAGTAAATTTACAGAGGCCTTGCGCTCTTAGTGCAGGGCCTCTGTAACCGTGCACCCCCCCCAATAAAGTCTCACGCCCCCCTGGGGGGCACGCCACACAGTTTATGCACCGCTGACATGGAGCATGGGTGTGCAAACAGGGGGGGCACAACCCCAAGGGGGGGGTACGCTGGTTTCAGAGGCCCTGTGCACTTCCCCAAGGCATTTTAATGAAATACCGGGGGACCGTGCATGGCCTCTGTAACTTCCCTTACCGTTACTCCGTCGGCATGTGCGACGTGTCGCCATGACAATGCGGTGTAAAATGATGCTGTGGGGTCACGTGATGTGACATCACATGACCCCACGGCGTCATTTGATGCTTCAGACTAGGTAAGGGGGTGCAAGCAGTGGGGCAGAGCAGGCAGAGGGGGCACAGGGTAAAATGTTTGTGCAGCCCTGACAGAGTAATGTTTAATCCTTGGGCTCTTGTACTTGCAGTGGTTAAAGTGCAGCAACAGTAATGTTTCGTTGTTGGATTGTATAGTCCATAGTGACACAATTTTAAAAGGTGTGTGTATGTACACACACACAATTACACTATCTTTTCTCTTTATTTGAGACACATATGGGCATTCTGCAACATTACCATTGAAACCCTTGAGACATGCCTCAGTATTTTTAAATCTGTGCGGAAGTTAGTCTGGCTGTGTGTGTGTGTGTCTGTTTGTGTTTGTATACACACACGCAGAACTGGAGAAAGAATTTTAGAAATAATAAAAGTAAAAATGATTTGCAGAGAGCTCCTGCTCTTTTATTGTGATCTAGAATAATGCTGGTCTCTACCTTACATGATTGTCTGTCTTCTTTTATATATTGTTATTATTTCTTGCCTGCAGTTCTGTATGTTGTATTCCTTGGAACAGTTCAAAGGAACTGAAACTGAAAAATGGTAAAGAAAAGATGTATATACAGTACTATCCATTTGGTAAATGGATCAACAAATAGTCCAGGACAATCTTAAATATTGAGTCCAATGGTCCCAGTGTCTTCTTTCAGTCAAACTTAATACCGTGGGTAACTGTCAATATGCAGCCAAAAGCATATTATCATCAAATGCATGTACTTGTTTGTCATTTCTTGATTCTTTAGGCATGTTTATGTTACTTATGGAGTGTGGTGACACAGAAAAGAAGGTTATACACAATATAATGATGTTCTAATTATATAAAAAAGGGAGGTATTCAGGCTTTGTGAAAATGGTAATATTAACAAAAAGAATGAGCTAATTATTTTGTTGCATGCTGTGCTTTATGCCTACAATTATAGCGTTTGGTCTATCTGAAAACAGCAGCCTCACTCACTTAGAACTAAATGGCAGAGTAATTCTGCTGTTTTTGCCATCTGAACCATGGTAAATTCAAACCTCTGTGCACTGGCAAATATAAGCTCGATAGGGAGAAACTCAAATCTCCCGCAGACCCGATGTGCTGTTGAAAGCTTCTTATTAGTTGGATGAAAAGGAGATGAGTTATTGATAATCAAATGGCTCAAAGCATGATGTCTTCTCACTTGGCCACTTCTCTCAAAGTAGCAGCAGAGGATGTAAATGCTCTTTACCTCGCAGTAAACCCATGCACTTTGTGTGAGTGGAGTTACCATTAGACATATTCTCCCTTATGTGAGTTTCTCTGTCATATACTGTAAGATAAGGAAATCATTTCACAGCAAGCCTTGAGGAGCAATGCTGTCATTAAAATCTCTCTCTCTCTCTCTCTCTCTCTCTCTCTCTCTCTCTCTCTCTCTCTCTCTCTCTCTCTCTCTCTCTCTCTCTCTCTCTCTCTCTCTCTCTCTCTCTCTCTCTCTCTCTCTCTCTCTCTCTCTCTCTCTCTCTCTCATATACATTGTGTTAACTTACAGTACCATTTTAGCTGGAATGCTTTATGGTGAAATATATAGGGAAGGAATAACCCGGATTTGATCTTGTACCCTCCCTGTTAGTGAAGATTCCTGTACAACACGTGGTCACTTGTTGGGCTGAAGCAGGGGCTATGTGCTCAGAACACAGATGGCATAGCCTGACTGGCAGTGAGGAATGGCAAGTGACAGGCAGTGCATAGGGCAGCAGGTGCCTGGGATGCTTCAGGCTGTTGGTGGAGGAAATAAGTGAATGGTGCATTTGTAATGTACTCTTCAAATATTAGTCTGCCGCAATTATATCTCTATTTTTTTTATCACATGCAACTGTATATTGTGTGTGTGTATGTATATGTATATATGTTTATATATGTATATATATAATATATATACACACACACACACACATAATATACAGTTGCATGTGATATAAAAATAGAGATATAATTGTGGATATATATATATATCTTTTTTGGGGTAGCGTACACCTTTCTTGTACCTTTTTTCATAGGCCACTCGGTACATTTTATAGCATTATGATGATGATACATTCTAAACGATTTTTAAATGCGAATAAATGTGTATATTATTGCGCATGTCCAAGAATCCTTTTCAGCCAACAATCTGGCAGCGCTGTGCTGCAGGGCACGTGTCGGCTGTGCTCTGCCTGGGTGATTCCGAGAATTTCTGCAGGAGAAGAAAAAAAACCTTGCTTGCTCCGTGGGCATCGTTCTGTAATAGACACCAATAGCAAACAGCGAAATCGAGACATTAATCCCACTGAAGGCATGACTCAAATTTGGAGTCTCTTGTGAAACTTGTCCAAAGTTACATCAATATGTTATTATATGGATTTTTCTTGTCGTTCACATTTCTCAAATAAAAAGAATGTCATATTTTAAAGGTTTATTTTTCATCAAAAAAACTTTCCCTCGCCTTCTTTTCTAGAAACAAAGCAGTGTGTGTGTGTGTGTGTGTATATATGTATATACTGTAGCACAACCCTGAGGAAGGTCCCATTTTAGGGCACCGAAACGTTGACTTTTGCTGTATTTTTGTTGCTCAATACAGTTTTTGTATACATATTCTGTAATGTGCTACTTCTTTATTATTTACACTGGACCTTGGTTTGGGTAACGTATATATATATATTTTGTAGGTGCTAATGTTAATGTAATTTTTATTAGTGTTAAAAAATTAATTGGATATACAATGATAGGAGCACTCTGGAATATTCATAGAAATACTGATCTTGGTGAATTGTAGGTCCCCGTAACACGAGAGAGTGTCTCCATAATCAAAAACATACAATTGAAATGAAATAAATGTCCTCAGCATGCTAAAAAGTTACATTCATTTATTTAGTCTATAGCAATATAAACAAAAAACACAAACATTAAAAATGGGCGACACTTTTGGGCCAAGCACTTTTTTGGAGAGCTTCGGACATCTAATTTTGTAAATTTATTGTAATACAATTTAATAATGGAAGAATTACACAGTCATTTAAAATATAATTTTCTTGAAACAAGAGGTAAAGATACAATGCTCTTGTCTTGTACAGGAAGTAAATGAAGGTCTCTGCATTTAAAAAGAAGAACAAATATATTAGACAGGCTTTTAAACAAAATAGTAGCATATTAAACATTTCACTTTCAAGTGTACTAAAGTACAGCCAACAACAGGGTGTAAACTGGCAAATTTATATATACGATAAACATGCCATTACCATTATTATGGCTAGCATTGCTGTCCTGGTGATGTGATGTATTGTACAAGTTGCATGAGAAATAGCTCAACTTTCAGCAGGTTAAAGTGCTGGTTATATCCTGTATTGGGCGATGAGATTTATAGAGGCTTCACCTTCCATTGCAGAAATTGGGTTACCGTCAGATAATTCCCTTGTGGCTCCTGAGAACGCGGCATCAAATTTAGTTGCATTTGCTAGGGGGGGGGGGGGGAAAGAGCTTGTTCTTGGCAGGGAATAGAATACCTAGTGTGCCTGTTTTGTATGTTATACAAAGCTACTGTAATAATACATAGTCATTTAGTTGACTTCCTATGTTTTCACTATTAAAGTTTGCCAGTGTATTGTATACTGGATACGAGAGAAGTATGCATTTCGCAGGCAATTACTGATCGGTCAGATGATGTATCCTGTCATTCAAAACGAGTTTAATTGTACTGGAAATGTACCAGAATGGTTACATTTCTGAAAACAATTTTGCACATTTTTGCAAGCTGAGAGTCTTTGGGGAAGGATCCCAATTCTTGCATTGAGCAGCTGACTTTAATGCAAAAAGCAAAAATATAATAGTCCCCTGCCTGCAAAACATATTGCTTTCTATAAATCCTCAGAAATTTAACCAAGGAGGTTTATGCCACCTCAGACCTGGATGATTGGCTCAAATACCAGGGACAAAATGGAACAACACAGACACAAAGGTATATACATCCAATTATCATTAATGTGCTGGGTAACTCCTCCTATTAACGCCCTCAAAATCACAACCTTATGCAGATGTTGGCATTATCAGAGCCAAGTACAGTACCTTGAAAGATTGATGTGAAGAGGTAATATATGAAAATGCATTACTTTGCCAAAGTTTGGCTCTAAAATAGCTTTGGGACATCTCCCCAATACTGACTTGCCCAAGGTCACAAGGGGAATTTGTGTGTGATATTGCCCTGGTTGGTACAGTACTATCACCGTTTCATTAATAACCACCAGTGTCCTCACCACTGAGCTTCAGCCCTTTGAACATAAATTCTTCTTCTGCTTTCTCTCTTTCATGCTTATGTAGAGAGAACATTCCTCGGCAGATCTTACAAGCCAGGGGCCCGAATCCTTCAAACTACAATCTGGAATCCAAACGTTGTTTTTTTTTTTTTTCATTAGAGCTTTTAAAGATGTTTAAAAAGCTTCAAAATTCCCAAGGTTACTTGTGTATATTGATATTATGAAAACTTAATGTGAACGATTGAGCTGTGACACTTTAATTATACCATGTTTGATAACATGAAGCTTTTAACAACTTTCCAAAAGAACTTTTATGTTATTATATTATAAAACACAATTAACTATTTATAATGCATGAAATATTTAATGCCATTATACAGTTTTTTGATATGTGGAAATGTTGACGTGTACGCCCATAACCAAAGTTCTAGTATTTAATTCGTCTAACACTACTAATGAATGCACGGCTAAAGACTATTGTGATTATTCATTACATTGTCATAGTGCCGAACGGTGCAATGCAGAGAAATGTGTTTTAATGCACTGCTCCATTTTTCATACCACATTTGCATCCATTGTTTACACCTGGTGTACCTTGTTAGAAACATGACCTTTACAGGTGCAGAATTCCATCATGTATGTATGTATGTAAAAATGTGTAACGGGTATTCCCTGTGACTGCAGACGCTACTACCTGCTGTGTATACCTGTGTGGCCCTCCACCTGGGAGGGATCCCAACGGCAAACAGTTGTAAAACAGAACAGGCTTTACTGCATATATACCATTTCACTCTAAGCACATTATCAACTATCACCATTTGTGACAGTGTTGCAGAGGTCACTATAGGGTACTATATGCCTATACTGTGAAACCTTGGGGTTTACCTGTGATCAGCTCCACACAACACTGTGCGCACATTCATAACCAGTGAGGAAGGTTTTTCAGACTGCACATTGGGAGCTACTGGTGCACAATATATTTGTTTCAGTACACCAGTCACCACCAGTCACAACATTACCACTTATGGTTTTTGCATATACTGCCTAGTGTGACCTGGTGATATAGTACATCGTCGAGTTAACCCTACCTTTAACCCTCACTGAGGTTTTTTATCAGGATTCAGTTTCCTGTGTGATATTGATACACAACAGGAGACGTCTATTATATTGATTGCGAGCCCTATGGCTGTCAGTATTACGATCCTACGACCTCTAGTACGTCATTTTAACACCCATAATTTTATATATGTGTTGTATTAATAAAGTTTATATTTTAAATCATACACTAATCACCAGAGGGTGAACCTGAGTGCTACACTGGGTTCTTCTCTACCCTTTCTACCTATTCAGTGTATACCCAGAGCACCGTTCACCGTTCACGTTCATATTCTATGAGGCAGCAGCAGGGGCTCCCCTATTACTTTACTGCATATATGTAAGCATAACATTCACTAAACACATTAACGGTTAGCACTGCATAAGGATATTGCATAATCCCCACACCCACCACTGTGTACCCCCACACCGTGTCCACAGAATAACCCCCCTTGTCCCGTGGTCAGCGCTGCCACTATGTGAGAGTACTCTCGTGTGTGCACGTGCGGAACGTTACCTGCCCAGTGCGACAGCACCTGGGCGTTAAAGACTCTTCACAAAGGATCAGACGACTTTAGGACGATGTCCGGTTCCTCCGGTGAGAAGATCTGTGAGGGCGGTCCACCCTTGATACGGTTCCGCTCTCTCTGCTGAGCAGGCTTGATCCCAAGCCTCTGGATGGAAGCGCAGTGTCCGCTGTGTCCCTAACTGGCTGTGGATAAACAGGGGCAGGGTCCCTAACCTGGGGCCTGTCCCTGAAACACTCAAAGATACTGGTGGCTCAGGGCTATCTGGGGCCTAGGGGGCTGCTGGCCTAGTGCAGGGAGTCACTGACTCCTGCACCCTACCTCTTTCCCCTAGCTGCTCCTGACGCCAACTAACGTGCTCCAAAACCCCGCAAAAAGTATCTATTCTCCTCTGCAGGGAGATGCTGTAGCCCTATTGGCTCCCTGGGGTCATGTGGGGCACTCCTGAGGCTCATGGGATATGTAGTCCCTTCTGTGAGCCCTCTCCTGATTGGCCATGCCGTTCGCGTGATCACTGCGCATGCGCGAGCTTCAGGGGCCTCCCGTCTCCTCCGTTCTCACTGCGCGTGCGCAATGCAACTGACAATGGCGGCGCCCTGCACCGAGAGCTGCCGGGAGCTTTGCAACGCGACCGCGGCCCTGGCAACCAGCTGCACGCGTCCCCGGCAACCACACGCCTATCTGCCCCCACTCCAGCGATCGGCCGACGGGTCCGCCATGGAGCTCAGCGGCACCCGCGATCGCCAGCCAGGTGAAGGGGGGGCCGCCGGCAGAGGGGGACCTGGCTACACATGTCTATCTTTATAGACATAAGAAGGGGCGCTGATGTGATCCTGAATAGTGTATCTATAGAATTAGAGGTGGCCCAGTAAGGCAAACAGGTTATCTTGCAGCCAATGTTAGAAATGGGGTTCCCAGACCCCAAAGAGCAATGTGGAAAAGGAAATAACTCTGGCACACAGACAACCTGAGAACATTAATCTTCTAATGAGACAGCTAATGCCAGGGAAATGCAACAGATATGACAGCAAATTTACGTAGAAGAATGCATTTAAAACCTATATATATATCTTAATCAATATAAGGATTTCATAAAACACAATATTGTATAAACACATCTATTCAAATAAAAGTCCCATGTGTTGTAATGGCCAAGGGACGGGGAAGCCACCCACTAGGACACACTGGAACTCCCAAACACACTGGCCCCGCAGAGGTTATCATACCCTGAGAGGTATAAACAATTCTAACTGATCACATATGGATGTCCTTATTCTGTGAAGGCATCAGTTCTTGTGAGAGACTTTATGATTCATCTAAAAGGTGGACCTTAAAGTATCAAAATCGGGGGACTTTATATCAATATTTTGTGTTGGAAGTAATCACACTCTGGAGTATATACATATCCACCTACTGTATACTCCACATTATATACATATCCACCTATACTCCATCACTCTGGAAAGAGATCCATTTTCAATTTAAAGGAGGTCTACCTCCTTATCGCTCACAGTGATCCATACCACCCATGTACTGTATCACCATTACAGCACGTGCGACTTTTATTTGAATAGATGTACTGTGATAATGCAAGATTATGTTTTATGAAATCCTTACAGTATATTGATTAAGATATATATGGGTTTTAAATGTATTTTTGTGCATAAATTTGCTGTCATATCTGTTGCATTTCCCTGGTATTAGCTGTCTCGTTAGAAGATTAATGTTCTCAGGTTGTCTGTGCGCCAGAGTTATTTCCTTCCCCGCATGTCCATCTTTATATAGCACCGTCTGTGTACATAGAGCGTCACAGCAGTAATACATCTGACATGAAAATAGAATAATATAAAACATAAAGGTAATAAGCGCTTGAGATATAAAAGTAACATTAGAAAAAAGGAGTCCCTGTCCCAAAGAGCTTACAATCCAAGAGGAAAGTAGGAAGGACGTAAGAGACAGTAGGAAGGTGTTCTTGTAAGTGCGTCTGCAAGGGGCCAAGGTCCATAATTGCAGTGTATACTGTATAGCAGGGTTACGCAAAGTTTTCGTCCTGCGCCCCCCCTGCTCGCACCCCTACTCCTGCATGGCAACCTGGCGTCAAATGATTCTGCGGGATCATGTGACTTCACGTTGCATAGCAATGCGATGTCACGTGACCCCGTGGCGTCATTTTACGCGTCGCTGGAAGGTAAGTGAGGTCAGGGAGTTTTACAGAGGCCACATGCAATCCCCGGCATTTAATTTAAAATGCGTTTGGGGTAGCTGGGGGCATCTGTAACGGCCGTGTGCCCCCACTTTGCCCCCCTGCTGTGTAGTATCAGCCACAGAGCTACTCATCATTACACATGCAATATGCAATTCCTCCACAACTCATCCTTTTGACAATTCCCAAGTCACAATCTGGTGCACATGGGGAAAAATCAGAGCAAAGTACTTTGAAACTTTAACAAAGGGTAAGATATCCCTGTTTTACTCTGATTGCATTCAAAGTATAGACTCATATGTAGAGATATATAAGTATAGATTCTGTTCCACTGAGACGCATTACAGATGTCTGGTTTTATTAATGGGGTTAAACCAGGACACACAATGTGGTTATAGTGGCTAAAAAAGTGACAAATCCACAGCAAAGTTAAAATACCCTTGAGTGCATCTTTATGTTTTCCACCGGTCCACTAACCCACTTATTTATGCGACTGTCATATATTAGTAGTATCCGTGTTTGCAGCTTACCCAATGTTTGGTATCACAACAGGGTGAATAAAGTACGTTTGTGACCCTTTGAAGAACTCATAATAGACTTATAGGTATTTTATCACTAATGGGTTTAAAGTTTCAGTTTAGATTGCGCCCTCCCCTTTTTCTGTACCAATTGTCTTTTTTTTAATCTTTTTTTATATGTTACTGTTTTTTGTCTTGATCACATTTGATTTTCAAAACCTCTGCAGAGCAGGGGCGGCCAACTCCAGTCCTCAAGGGCCACCAACAGGTCAGGTTTTCAGGATATCCCAGCTACAGCACAGGTGGCTCAATCAGAGGCTCAGTCCTGTTGGTGACCCTTGAGGACAGGGGTTGGCCACCTCTGCTCAGCAGTGTTACATTTTGGGGATATAATGATGCCAATAATTGTTTCTATTGTGTTTGACATACTGTTGGCCTTTAGGTGTGAATTAGCCAAGCGGTTAGTCAGATCTCATCCTTAAACAGCCCTTTACTTGGGCTCTCTCTTGCACTTTGCAAATACGATTTGCAGATAATCAAATTGTGATGTGACTGGAACACATAGGTCTCTATTAAATAGGCTGTGAAGCCATCTACCCCGTGCTCAGGAATAGTTCATCCCAATTCAAATGAGTAAAGATTCACATCAAATTGTGAGTTTAATAATGGAGATCCAGTATTAGGGAACGCGACATGACCCGAATAGTGTCTGGCATTGGATACTTTGCCACATGCATATTGATTAGTTGTATGGATTTTGTCTACAGTGTGGTGCAATTGTGTACCTGTTTTGGTGACTGCAACCTAGAGCGGTTACTGTGAATTCACAAAAGAGACACAGAGAGGCCCGTTTTGAAGAGGTTTATTGTGGAACCCCTTAAAGAACCTTAAGTTCTGCACGGCCTTGACAGAACACAAGGAAATGGCAAGTTTTGTGAGCAGTCGGGAACTCCCTCTGCTGATGCAACTCCCTCCAGAACATGTAAAACAGTCCCAGAGCAGTCCCGCAAATGAGTTCACTGTCATTATGGAAAGAGCTGGACTGTGAAGGGGGATGTGTCCAGAGCAAAGATAAAGATGTGGAGAGAGGCTGGAGTGACAAGGCAGGGTATGGGGGGTGTATTAGACATAATATAGGCCTTGTATGCATATGTATGGTGTACTGTAGCTGGGATATTGGGCCATGTTTACTAAGCAGAGTGTCTCTATAAGACCCTGTAAGAGATGTGTGCAGAGGTATGCAATGGAGACCGTTTTTAAGGTGAAATTAATATAAGGCTTTATTGCGCCTGTCCCTTTTAACACAGCAGAAAGATATGAAAACAACAAACGCCTATCCCTGTTTAAGGGCTAACTTACTTCCCCAGTCCCTTTTTCCAGGGCTGGAGGGATAATCCCATTACCACCTATTCCCCAAAGTCTCAAGAGATACCTTAAAGCAGGTGGCCCTTCATGTCAGTCTCTGGTAGGTTCCTGGGTCCCCTATGTCCAGGAATATAGGTCTTTGGGTGTCTTGATATCAGTAGAGCCTTTCTGCTCAAGACCTCTTTCCTCTTGTCAGCACCCTTGTGTACTGAGGAAAATCTCCTTCCTGTTTCTGGGAACAGGCTTTTTCACAGAGCTGTGATTAGGCAGGTGGAGTGGTTGATTGTAGGTGTGCAATTAACTAGCACACTGCTGGAATAGAGGCAAGCCTGTTAACAGGGATAAGACCCTGTTACTGACCCCTTATGGCCCATTTGAGTTGTATTGTCTTTATTTATATAGCGCCATTAATGTACATAGCTCTTCACAGTAGTAATACACGTGACAATCATATAAATAACAAATAATACAAATAACAGATCATGGGAATAAGTGCTTCAGAGACAAAAGTAACATTTAGGAAAAGGAGTCCCTGCTACGAAGAGCTTATAATCTAATTGGTAGGAGGAACATACAGATACAGGAGGGCATACTGGTAAGTGCGTCTGCAAGGGGCCAAGCTTTTTGTACCGGGTGTACAGTGTTAGCCACGGAGCTAGTCATATGCTTCGTTAAGCAGGTGTGTTTTATAGTGCGTCTTGAAGGTGGATAGAGAGGGTTTTAGTCGAGTATTGAGGGGAAGGGCATTTCAGAGGTGTGAGAAAGGTTTAAGGCGGGAGAAGACTTTAGATACAAAGGGGTAGAGAAGACATCCTTGAGTGGAACGCAAGATTCGGGATGGTGCATAGCGAAAAATTATGGCTGAGATGTAAGGAGGAGCAGAAGAGTGTAAAGCTTTAAAAGTGAGAAGGAGAATTGAATGTGTGATACGGGATTTGATAGGAAGCCAGGAGAGGGATTTTAGTATGGGAGACGCTGAGATAGATTTAGGAAAGAGTAGAGTGATTCTGGCAGCAGCGTTTAGGATAGATTGTAGGGGAGACAGGTGATAGGCAGGAAGGCCGGACAGCAGGAGGTTACAGTAATCAAGACAGGAGAGAATGAGGGTCTGTGACACAGAGTTTTAGCAGTTGAGCAACAGACGAAAGGGGTGTATCTTTTTGAGCGATGGGGGGAAATTAAAAGTAATTGTAGCTAAAAGGGCTGGGGTCAATGTTTGAGTGTGTAACAGTTATGCTCACCACAAACCGGGACCGGACCGCGGGGCTCAGATGGGGATGTGAAAACACCAACCTTAGACCACAAAGCCGGATCCGGGTTGCGAATTCCGTGGTCAAACATAGCCGGGTCGGGACAGGAGAAAGCAGGTTAATCCGTAGACAAGCTGGGGTCAGGGTAGGCGGCATAGGAGCGATGGTCGCAGACACGAGCTGAGGTCAAGGCAGGTGGCATAGGAGTGTAGAGGAGGTCACGGGCTGGGGTCATCATCAGGAAATCTTCAGCAAGCCGCTTCAGCGTAGAAAGCAGGAAAACGTCAGCGAAGCCGCTTCAGCGTAGCAGAGCTTCTGGAAGGGGGGAACAGGAACAGAGAAGAGCGAAGGTCACGGGAACCAGGGGTGCAGACATGCCACAGGAAACACTGGGGAAACCAGAGTAGCCGCTTCAGCGCGGCAAAGGCGAAGCCTGCCAGGAACAAGGTGAGTAGCGCCAAGGCTACTCTGTAAGGCCGAGTCCATAGAAGGACAGGCTGCGCTGAGCCGTGCGGACGCTCCGTGCTGAGTCCCTGCATCCTCAATGAGGATGCCTTGAGAGGGGGCTCACGCGAGCGTCCGCAGGCGTGCTGAGGCGCTGGATTTTTCAGCCGAAAGCCAAGCTGTTTTTCAGAGCGCTGTCGGCTGAAAACAACCAATCAGCGCAGAGCAGCGTCAATGTCACGGCGCCGGGACGTTGACGTCGGTGCGTCGCGGGCGATTGGCCCAGCGACGTCACTGCCCCACCTCCCTCAGTCTCCCTCCTCCTCCGATTGCGCCCGCTGGCTCGCCTGCATGGGCATGAAATCGCGCAGATTTCAGCAGGTGAGCCTCAGCGTCAGCGCGGTCCAGCCCTGCTTCCCCTTCTATGGCCCCAGCCTAAGAGGGCCTTGGCAAGCAGGCGGTTAGGAGCAGGAGACTAAGGCACAATGAGGCCAAGTCAGGTCAAACAGAGGAGTTTGTTATAAGCACAGTTACTTGCAAGAGTGTTAAAGTCTATGTTCAGCAACTTCCTGAGGGCAGGGCAGCAGCTAAATAGCACAGGAAGCCAATCAGGCCAGAGCTGCACAGGAGGCAGCAAGACTGCAGTAATTGCAGGAGCAGGGAGGGTTTGTGTGGAAACTGCATAGCTCTGTAATGAATGAGTTCCAGCCAAACCCAGGGACGGAATCCTTACAGAGTGGTCGAAACGTCATTGAGGGGGACCCTTGTTTAGGGGAGTGTGAAGCATGGTGGGGAAGTGATAGACATGGAATTTGAAAGGCATAAGGGGACTAGGAGAGAAATGGCGATTTCAGTGGAAGATATTGGGGGCTGGGGTAGCTGTGACTACAATTAGATAGGGACAGGACAAATATCTGTGGGAAATCAGAAGGGGACAGTAAGAGGCATGGGACCTGGGGGCCAGTGGGTGAGATGGAAGGGAGGCAGTCGGGTGTTATGAGATGGGGGCAGTGGGAGATGTGGGGATACTGGGAAATATGGTAGGCGGAGCAGTGACATGGGAGGGGGAAACAGTGGGAGACGTAGAAGGGTGATTGGGTAGTGGGAGACATGGGAGGGGAAATACCTTTTGAATGGTAATCCTGCCTCTTTTTCCAATGCAGGAGTAGTAGGGTATACTGTACTGTATATATCAACTAATTACAGCTTCTCCCTCCCCTTTGGATCAACTGTTTCTGCTAGGGCACTGATTAATACTGTTTCACTTCTCCAAACTAGTCTGTAGCAGATGAGATGAGGGGAACAATATTAAACAGCCTAATGGCAAGAAGCATTTGATTGGAGGGTGCAGGGAGAAGCTACGATGAGCTGCATCTGCACCAGAAATGTCAGTTGAAGAGCCCAAGATAAGGCAGGTTGTTTATGGGTGGTATCTAGGATCAGGTAGTAGGTTTAATCAGTGCAACTGGGATCAGGCAGGCCGAGGACCAGGCAGGGTGTTAAGCTGGTGTATCTGGGATCATGCAGGCTGTTTAATGGGAGTAGCTAGGATAAGGCAGGGTGTTTAATGGGTGCATCTGTGATAAATGGGTTGTTAAGAGCGTTTCAGGATCAGGTAAGTATCTGGATTTTTTAAATTGAGTGTAGCATGATTTAAAGCAGTGAGTATGTTGGACTGTATATATGTTAAGTCATGAAGTATAGAAGATAAGGTATGTGTAGGAGATACGGTATATATAGGAGATAAGGTATGCTCTGTATTATGAGTATCTGGGAAAGGGCAGGACAGTGGTCAAAGTAGCTTAAAATGAGTGATGGTGTGTCCACTTTAAAAAATATTTTTCAAATGCGTTTGCTGGAGCGCAAACTTTTTGTGCTGCGCCCTCTGTCTCTCTGCCCCCGGCTCTCGCGCCCCCCTGCCTTCCTTCAGCCGCGTCAGATGACGCTGCGTGGGCGTGTGACGTCAGGTCACATGGTGCCGCGGCGTCTATTGACACCGCGTTGCCATGGCGACGCAACACAGACGGCGGAATCCCGGTAAGTAAACAGTTGCAGGGGCCTCACGTGATCCCCCGGCATTTAATTTAAATGCCTGGGGGAAGAGCGCGGGGCCTCTGCAACTGCCCGCGCCCCCCCAGCACAATCTCCCGCCCCCCCTGGGGGTCGCGCCCCCCACTTTGCGCACCGCTGTGCTATAGAATAGTATGGGAGCTTTCTTAAATAAATTATTTTTCCTTTAAAAAGTAAGTCGAATTTCAAGTAAAAAAGTAGTGGTATCCTGAGTGTGAAAATAAGAAAATATGGTACTCTATAGCCACATTGTACAACCACCAGGAATGAAGTGTGTGGTTAATATCTGGGAGAAGGTATGTTTGTGTAATGAGTAATTGTGTTGTATATGACAAGGTGTGTATAACCTGTATATTGAATAAGATGGGGTTTGTACTGTGTGAATCTGGGAAGAGAGTCTGTATTGGGTCCTATCTACTGTATATAATTAGGGGAGTAAGGTTCATAGTAATTGTGTTTCCATCCAGTCAGTACAGGATTTAGATGCTAATTAAGAGCATAGTTTACAAGGCAGAGGCCTTGGCAAATTGGCACCTGACATTATTACATCAAGTATGTCTAATATGCAGCCATAAATCCATCATTTTGTGAGCCTGATATTCCAATTCATTTGGCTTCTTACACTTCACTGCCAGTCGGCATCTAACTTCCCTGCTAACATGAGGAGTTACAGTAATGTATTTCACCCTGGGAGCATTGCAGATGAGGAAAGATAGAGCCATTGACAGATATGGTGAGGCACAGGGTATATTAGAGGTAAAGCAGAGTAATATAGAGCATGAAGTCAGTACAGTACTGAATATACAGTATATAATGTACTGAAATGCACAGGTTTGTGTTCTGATTGGAGCTATCCCTGGTGCTGAAATAATAGACACTGCAGGAGACATGGACAGCTTGCTCTCTCCGCACAAGCTGCTAAGAAGCGCACTGCTGGCTGTCACCTTTCTGAGTGTGTGACATAGAGCCTTCTATACTAAGATTTGGAGATAAGTGCCTTGTATTGTGGTTTAGAAGTGAGATCTGTCTTTATCTGAAATATGTTTATGAAGTTATTTTACCAGGAAAGGTACATTGGAAGTGCACATCTCCCTCCCCAGTATCTCTAGGGGAGGCAAAGGGAGTTAAAGTAATTTGCAAAAGATAACAAGAGCATAAAGCTTGGACTGGAATTTCACCCGCAAGCTTGTCTATTGAAGAGTAATGCCTTAATGCCTCTGTACCGCACTTCCTGCTCTTGCTTGCCTTATTTGAGTTCCATTTAAGCCACAGTGCGGGCACCGTTGCTCTGGGCATGAATAATATGTACTGGCAGTCAATCTATAATGATATCTTGAAACGCAATTCCTAAGTGACTTTCACTAAAACTTTGAGACCATCACAAAACCACCTTGTGTGGAATCCTGGCAGCACATTTTAATCTGTTATCTGCATAGTATCTTCAAAGTGTGACAGGGGTGGACAAATACATACAATACTTAGCTGGCAGCCAGAAAAACTTTAGGAGCCAGTGGGATGGGGGAGGGAAGGGGGGGAGAGGGAAGCGTGGGAGGTATTCCGCCCCCCCTCCACTGTCTCTCATACACAGAGACACCTCCCCATCCGCTCTCACACACAGACCCCCCCACCCTCTCTCACACGCATTCCTCCCCCCCACCCACTCTAATATTCAGACCTCCCCACCCACTCACACACGCAGACCCTCACCCTCTCACACACGCAGACCCTCACCCTCTCACACACGCAGACCCTCACCCTCTCACACACGCAGACCCTCACCCTCTCACACATGCAGACCCTCACCCTCTCGCACACGCAGACCCTCACCCTCTCGCACACGCAGACCCTCACCCTCTCGCACACGCAGACCCTCACCCTCTCGCACACGCAGACCCTCACCCTCTCACACACGCAGACCCTCACCCTCTCACACACGCAGACCCTCACCTTCTCACACACGCAGACCCTCACCCTCTCACACACGCAGACCCTCACCCTCTCACACACGCAGACCCTCACCCTCTCACACACTCAGACCCTCACCCTCTCACACACGCAGACCCTCACCCTCTCACACACGCAGACCCTCCCACTCTCTCACACACGCAGACCCTCATCCTCTCACACATGCAGACCCTCACCCTCTCACACACGCAGACCCTCACCCTCTCACACATGCAGACCCTCACCCTCTCACACACACAGACCCTCACCCTCTCACACACGCAGACCCTCACCCTCTCACACACGCAGACCCTCCCACTCTCTCACACACGCAGACCCTCACCCTCTCACACATGCAGACCCTCACCCTCTCACACACGCAGACCCTCACCCTCTCACACACGCAGACCCTCACCCTCTCACACACGCAGACCCTCACCCTCTCACACATGCAGACTCTCTCACACGCAGGCCCTCACCCTCTCACACACGCAGACCCTCACTCTCTCACACGCAGACCCTCACCCTCTCACATGCAGACCCTCACCCTCTCACACACGCAGACCCTCACCCTCTCACACACGCAGACCCTCACCCTCTCACCCTCTCACACATGCAGACACTCCCATCCTCTCTCACACAGACACCCTTCCCCTCCCCACACAGAGACACCTCCCCCCCACACACACAGCCCCCCTCTCTCACACACACACACAGACCCCCCCCTCTCACACACGCACAAAGACCCCCCCTCTCTCACACACACACACACACACACACACACAGAGACCCCCCTCACACACAGAGCCCTCCTCTCTCACACACACACACACACACACACACACACACACACACACACACACACACACACACACACACATAGAACCCCCCTCTCTCTCTCTCTCACACACACACACACACACACACACACACACACACACACACACACACACACACACACACACACACACATCCCTATACTCTCACCCAGACACCCTCCCCCCCTCTCACTTCTCACTCACACACACACACAGAGACCCCACCCTCTCACACACAGAACCCCACCCTCTCATGCGCAGACCCCCCACGCTCTCTCATACACAGACCCCACCCACACTCACACATACAGACCCCCCACCCTTACACACAGAAACCCCAGCCTCCCTCACGCACAGACTCCCCTCTCATGCACAGACCCCTCCTCTCTCATGCACAGACCCCCCCACCCTCTCACATGCAGTCTCCCCACCCTCTCTCTCACACAGAAATACCAGCCTTCCTCATTGAGACCACCCCTTTCACGTGCTGACCCCTCATTCTCTGACCCACACTCCCTCTAACATGCACACCCAACTTTGACGTGCATCCCGCTTTGTCTCATGCACACAACCCTCGCTGTAATGCGCAGATGCCCCCCACTCACCTCTCTCATCTCACACACAGACACCCATCCCCATCCCCACTGTCATGCACATACACCTCCCTCCCCTATCATCTTACACACACCATCCCACCATCCCCTCTCTCAGACCACCCACCCTCTCTCACACACAGAACCCCCCACACGTTCATGTCTGTTGCACCCCCCGTATCTGACGCACACAAACACACACCTCTGACACGCATACCCCCTCTCTCACAAACAGACACCCCACTTCCCCTCTCTTACACACACACACAAACAAACACAGACACCCCACCTCCGCCCTCTCACACACACACACACACACACACACACACACACACACACACACACACACACACACACACACACACACACACACACACACACACACACACACACACACACACACCACCTCTCTCACACACACACACACACACACCACCTCTCTCTCACACACACAACACACACACACACCACCTCTCTCTCACACACACAACACACACACCACCTCTCACACACGCACATGCACTCCACCTCCCCTCTCTCATAGACCCCTCTCCCCTCCCACACAGACCCCCACCTGTCATAAACAGAACCCCCTCCCACCTTCTCATGCACAGACACCCCCCCCCCATCTCTGACGTGAGCACACACACACCCCTCTTATGCACACAACCCTCTCTTATGCACAGACACCCCCATTAATTTTAGTCCAAACCTGAACCACTTCTTCCTGCTTCACATAGTGGCCTTTCAGTATTGAACAGATTAGTGCTAGTAACAAGGTTATAATGGAGTCTTAATCTGCACTTCACCTGGGTCAGGACCCCATAGCCTTTAGTTCTCTTCATGTTTATTTCCCACCTGAATACTCTATAAATAGAAATAAATAGAAGATGTGAAATGAATTTTCCAGCAGTCATTATTAGCTCCCCAGACATCTATTAGAGAGCTTGCAGCACCACAATAACTAATGACAAGAATTTATGTCATTAGTGAGAGGGGAGGGAGACGCACAGTACACATACAGGGAATGTAGGAGCTGGGTGGGGAAGAAAGAGAGCTATAGCCAAATAGACAGGGAGAACGAGGAGAAGTAACACAGTAAGGAGAGATATTGTCTGGTGAAGGGGGAGGAATGATATGACCCAATTCACATCTGTAGTTGAGAATTTCACTTTGATTTCAATTTTCAATTTATCTATTTGTCACCCATAATTACACTCAAATATATACACTATATCCAAATACTGAGCAGCCACAGAGCCTGTAAGTGAGGCAGAAAACTAGCAGCTTTATGAGGGCTGTTTCTTTCCTTCTCGTTTCTTATTTATTTTATGCTTGTATAACCCTTATGTATCTCTATTTTATTCTCATTTTGCTCCTCTACCACGTCTTACCCGAGAAACGCTCTCCCCCCCCCTCTCTTTCATGTTCTCCTCCCTCCCTTCTGCCCTTCCCTCAGCTACATTTGCCTTTTTTTCCTGCTGCTATCTGTGTTCCTCTAGATGTTTTTTCCTCCTCTCTGCCTCTATTACAACATTAGTGCTTAGAACAGCCCAGTGGAATTCTGTGACAGATTCTGAAAGCCGAGGAAAATTTGCTCAGGTTGAATTTATTCCTCTAACAGTATTCGCAGGCGAGTTTTAAAGCTATAGTGAAGTTCTAGAATTTGGTTACTGTCCGATCATTTGGGAAGAAGTTGAGGGATACCCTAAGGAGTAAGCAACATGGTACAGTACATATCTTTAATCGTATGGAGCGATTTAGCATGACTATAGATCCCTTCAGAGAAAAGCAAGGCTCTAAAAGTGTTTATAGGAGGTTTACTAGTAGGAAATAGCCAATATAAACACCCTATGCAATATAGTCAGTAGTAACCCCGCTTCTTATATTTATTTAGGGGTCTGGGAGTAAAATGGTTAGTGACTGTGCAGGCATCACTGGCAAGCATAGGAACGGGTAAAGCAACAGGGTTACCAGGTTTTCTGCAGAAAGGAAAGGTAAAGTAATGCACTTCAGGTCTCTTTAGCCGGCATATGGTGATTCTTGGCTCAGAAGGTGTTACGGGTACATGGGCAAACACCGTTATCTTACCTTGGCTGTTAAATAGCATTAATGGTGTTTCCGTCGTGCTGTGTCCTACACGCTGTTGGATGGCACAGCTCTGAGCTGCTCTGTAATCGGATTGAAGTTAATTGGATATAGAGCAAATTGGATGAGGGGAACTCTGTTTTCCAATCAGTGGAAATAACACTGTACAAATGCAGCCATCTAACCACTAGCCCATGTTTCTACGGGTCAGGAGGTCTCTGCTCTGCTGTTGGATCTCTATGTGAATGCATACAAGTCACTTAGGCCTCCTGGCGCCTCAATTTCCCAGTAATTGAGTTGTAATAAGTGGATTTATTTGCTACCACTTACCTTTTGGTGAGTGCCATGCAGTGCTTGTCTACCAGGGCTGACAACACACATCTCTCTAGTGAGGTGTATACTATGTGTGTCTATAAGCAGGTTCTGTGTATGTATTTATGTATGTATACATATACACATACAAAGGTAGTAGACACAGCTTCAGTAAGTACTAATAGAAAAAGTTGACCAGAATAAAGTCTTGAGGTGCAGGTGCGACCAGGAAGCACCTTCACACTTCCAAAGTAACAGGTACTAAAGAAGAAACATCCACAGCACCAGTATTACAATTTGAAAATGAAAGACTTACATTTATTCCATAATGTGTTCAGCAAGAATAACAACAGCAAAAATAAGCAACGTTTCAAGTCACAGTGACTCTTTCTCAAGCACACACACTTAAAGCAGCAATTCTACAGTCCTTTTTATATGTAACGCATGTGTAAATGTATAATTATTTATCCTTACCTAAGCCGGCATTTGTTTGGTGATTCTGTTATAAAATCCTGATTGTGTGCCTAACGAAATGGCTGCCTTCTAATTGTGTGCAGCAGTCTGTGAAATGCTGTTGCTGATATGTAACATTATATTACTTAGTGTAACACATTATTGGTACAGCTTTCAGAGTAATAGACAGTCTGCTATTTGGAACACAGCAACAGATCGGTTTGTGATACTTTGTTGCCAAAGAGCAGAGCTCAGAAAGGTGTGTTTCAGAGTTTATTTCAAAAGAGAAAATGAATGTCTTTTTAAATGGCTGCTGTAGCAACCAAAGAATTATCATTACATTAACAAAATCATTAAAAATGGCAATAAGCGTTAAAAAATAATACGCAGACAGTATAGGCATACCCCGCATTAACGTACGCAATGGGACCGGAGCATGTATGTAAAGCGAAAATGTACTTAAAGTGAAGCACTCCCTTTTCCCCACTTATCGATGCATGTACTGTACTGCAATCATCATATACGTGCAGAACTGAAATAACGCATGTGTAACAGGCTCTATAGTCTCCCCGCTTGCGCACAACTTCGGTACAGGTAGGGAGCCGGTATTGCTGTTCAGGACGTGCTGACAGGCGCATGCGTGAGCTGCTGTTTGCCTATTGGGCGATATGTACTTACTCGCGAGTGTACTTAAAGTGAGTGTACTTAAACCGGGGTATGCCTGTATTACCTAATACTACAGAACTGATTTATTTTAAATATATATATAATGGATGTTTAAAGTGTTTGCTGCTTTAACTGATATAAACCAGATTGCTGGAGAGGGTGCTACTATCAGAATACCTAAAATATACAGTACTATACAAAAATAACAAAGGTACAGATAAACCAAAAAGTTGCAGAAAAAAATTCTATTTTGACCGAACATTGGCCTTTATGTGTGCCTATCCCATATATTTATATTATGTTTGCAGTTATCTTTACCTGGCTCAAAGATATCTACATACAGTGGTGCTAAGAGTCTCTAAATACCTTCTCAGGGTGCTAGCATCGGGGCTGGCAGGGTGTGTATGCTAAAAGGTGGTAATTTAGGGCACCAGGGTCTTTATCGGTACAAACAAGATCTTTAGTTGTTGCTTTGATCATGCTCCACATTACAGGACATCTGTCTCTGTAGACTGTAACAGGGGACTTACCCTGTTCAGAAAACTTGCCTCTAATTCAGCAGTGTGCTGGTTAATTGACCAGCACCTGGCTAATTAGAGGTGTTAGAAAAAGCCTGCCTTTGAGACAGGAAGAGAGACTCCTTAGCTCACACCTGAGCTGAACTAGGAGACAGAGCAGAGATTCCTTAGTCCACAACTGGGCTGAACCAAGGAAGGACAAATGTCTTGAGCGACAAGCTGACCACAAGACAAAGGGTACAAGATTCTAACCTGGAGCCCGGAGATTGCCTTAGCACACACGGGTGCGGATCCAAGAGAGATGAGAAGCTTCCCCTACAGCAGCCCAGTTAACAGATAAGACTTTTCGTATAAGACTATTATCTATGTCTATGTGTATTGATAAATGTCTCCATGATTTGGGGCTGGTAAATAGCTTAGCTAACCAACCCAGTCAGAGAGGGCTGAGCTACATATGTAGATAGTCTCCAAAGCAGAGATAGTTTTTTTTTGTTTGGCTTATTCTCTTATGTTGATTTTTGCTGTGTTTAAAGCGACAGGCACAATAAAGTCTTGTTTTAATTTCACCTTAAAACAGTCTCCATTGTGTACCTCTGCACATGTCCTCCTACATAGACAATAATGAATGTCAAATAAAAAAGATGCATTTGGTATTCTTCCCTGATACTGTAGCTCTCACCACTATCTTACACTGGATGGTATTCGCTGTTCCTGAGTTTGGATTGGCCTCCATCCCACCAGGACCCGTGGTAGAGATATTTCTATTGTCAGGGATCAATATCCTATCACTCTGGATAGTACCCTCCTTATCCCTAGGTATCAGAAGGGACTCACATTTATAACTGGCCAAGATATGCCAATCCTGCTGTGCTCCGGGACCCTCTATTTAAGAAGATTCCCCATGGAGTACCATTCATCCTCCTCTTTGAAGGCAGACAACTAAACTCTGACCATTGCTATGGACTATGACTAGAATGGGCATGTCCCTGACTATAAAACAATAAAAGGGACCAGCCATCCTTAACACTTAAACATGGCTTACACTCTTTACAGTGAGCCCCTGCTCCCCCCCCAAAAAAAATTTTTTGTCTCCTCCTGGACCTGTATCTAGAACCTTCACCCCCACTATACATACTTGCTAGTGATATCACTGGTCCCCATGCCTACTGCCATGGGAGGGGTTTGGATTATACTTAGTCATCTTGTACCAGGTGACAGGTTAAGGTTGTTACCCTTTCTAAGCACATTGTGTTAACCCTTTAAGGCAATTAACTATATATATATATATATATATATATATATATATATATATATATATATATATATAATGTAACTGTAATGTGACTTTACTGTTTACTTCTTTCTGTATGTATTATCTCTAATACACATTGCACAAGTCTCCCTGGCAGGCAAGGAGTTAAGTTCTCTACATCCTACCTCAATGATTACATTCCAGTGTTTAGGTTTTGTCTTCAAGGTGAAGTTCCATGTAGTATCACACACTGGAGGGGAAGGTACTCAGGCATGTACGCTCCAAGTACAAAAGATTCCTGAAACCGGTCGAAGTTTCTCAAATTCTAGAGATTAACATTGTGGGAATGCGAATGCTAAAGAGCACATTTAGTGTGTCACCTTTTAACCTTCTCTTTTAGTGTGGGATTTGTCTTTGTTGTGCTTTTGTAGTGAAAGGTTTTTGTCACCTTTTCACTTACCATAACCTAGCTGTGTCCGGTGAAAGGTTGGGTATTCATTCTAGATAAGGTTGGGTAGTTCAGTCCCGAAATCACAACAATACACACTGCTTTTTAGGGGCAAATATCTGACTGAGGAGAAGATGATGTTGTAGTTAGTAGAGCTACAGTAAGTTTGTCGAAAATCCTTCTCAGTTTCTTTGGAAAATCATGAGCACAACATTTTAAGATCCCTGAAAATATATTGATATACTTTTTTTTTTTTTAATCTGATTAGGTTAAAACAAAAAAAAAGTAAGTTGTAAGGTCCAGGTTCAGTGAATATTACGGGCCATATTTACTCCATAGTGCTAGTCTATAAATCACTCTTTGGTACTGCTGAGTAAATATAACCCATTACGGCCCATTCAATTAATTGGGTTTTAAGGTGTTTTGCGGCACTGGAAGGTGTGTTATGAAGCACTGCAGCACTGCTTATCAAATAGGGCACATTCAAACAAATGGGCGGGGTTGAAAAAATATCACTAATATTCACAAGTTCTGGTAAAGAGTCACTCATCCCCCTTCATAGCCACACAGATCTTCTCCCCCTTCATAGCCACACAGATTTCCCCCACCCCCTTCATTCCCACACAGATCTTCTCCCCTTAATACCCACAAAGATTTCCTCCCCCCCTTCATACCCACACAGATCTTCTCCACCTTCATAACCACACAGAACTTCTCCTACTTCATACCCACACAGATCTTCTCCCCCTTCACACCCACACAGATCTTCTCCCCCTTCATACCCACACAGATCTTCTCCTCCTTCATACCCACACAGATCTTCTCCACCTTCATACCCACACAGAACTTCTCCCCCTTCATACCCACACAGATCTTCTCCACCTTCATACCCACACAGAACTTCTCTACCTTCATACCCACACAGAACTTCTCCACGTTCATACCCACACAGATCTTCTCCACCTTCACACCCACACAGAACTTCTCCACCTTCATACCCACACAGAACTTCTCCCCCTTCATACCCACACAGATCTTCTCCACCTTCATACCCACACAGAACTTCTCCTCCTTCATACCCACACAGAACTTCTCCACCTTCATACCCACACAGAACTTCTCCACCTTCATACCCACACAGAACTTCTCCCCCTTCATACCCACACAGATCTTCTCCCCCTTCATACCCACACAGATCTTCTCCCCCTTCATACCCACACAGATCTTCTCCCCCTTCATACCCACAGATCTTCTCCCCCTTCATACCCACACAGAACTTCTCCCCCTTCATACCCACACAGAACTTCTCCCCCTTCATACCCACACAGATTTCCCCCACCCCCTTCATACCCACACAGATCTTCTCCCCCTTCATACCCACACAGAACTTCTCCCCCTTCATACCCACACAGAACTTCTCCCCCTTCATACCCACACAGATTTCCCCCACCCCCTTCATACCCACACAGATCTTCTCCCCCTTCATACCTACACAGAACTTCTCCATCTTCATACCCACACAGAACTTCTCCACCTTCATACACACACAGAACTTCTCCATCTTCATACCCACACAGAACTTCTCCACCTTCATACCCACACAGAACTTCTCCCCCTTCATACCCACACAGATCTTCTCCCCCTTCATACCCACACAGAACTTCTCCCTCTTCATACCCACACAGAACGTCTCCACCTTCATACCCACACAGAACTTCTCCACCTTCATACCCACACAGATCTTCTCCCCCTTCATACCCACACAGAACTTCTCCTCCTTCATACCCACACAGATCTTCTCCCCCTTCATACCCACACAGATCTTCTCCCACTTCACACCCACACAGATCTTCTCCCCCTTCATACCCACACAGATCTTCTCCCCCTTCACACCCACACAGATCTTCTCCTCCTTCATACCCACACAGATCTTCTCCCCCTTCATACCCACACAGAACTTCTCCCCCTTCATACCCACACAGATCTTCTCCCCCTTCATACCCACACAGAACTTCTCCCCCTTCATACCCACACAGATCTTCTCCCCCTTCATACCCACACAGATCTTCTCCCCCTTCATACCCACACAGATCTTCTCCACCTTCATACCCACAGATCTTCTCCCCCTTCATACCCACACAGAACTTCTCCCCCTTCATACCCACACAGATCTTCTCCTCCTTCATACCCACACAGATCTTCTCCCCCTTCATACCCACACAGAACTTCTCCCCCTTCATACCCACACAGATCTTCTCCCCCTTCATACCCACACAGATCTTCTCCCCCTTCATACCCACACAGATCTTCTCCACCTTCATACCCACAGATCTTCTCCCCCTTCATACCCACACAGAACTTCTCCCCCTTCATACCCACACAGATTTCCCCCACCCCCTTCATACCCACACAGATCTTCTCCCCCTTCATACCCACACAGAACTTCTCCCCCTTCATACCCACACAGAACTTCTCCCCCTTCATACCCACACAGATTTCCCCCACCCCCTTCATACCCACACAGATCTTCTCCCCCTTCATACCTACACAGAACTTCTCCATCTTCATACCCACACAGAACTTCTCCACCTTCATACACACACAGAACTTCTCCATCTTCATACCCACACAGAACTTCTCCACCTTCATACCCACACAGAACTTCTCCCCCTTCATACCCACACAGATCTTCTCCCCCTTCATACCCACACAGAACTTCTCCCTCTTCATACCCACACAGAACGTCTCCACCTTCATACCCACACAGAACTTCTCCACCTTCATACCCACACAGATCTTCTCCCCCTTCATACCCACACAGAACTTCTCCTCCTTCATACCCACACAGAACTTCTCCCCCTTCATACCCACACAGATCTTCTCCCCCTTCATACCCACACAGATCTTCTCCCCCTTCACACCCACACAGATCTTCTCCCCCTTCATACCCACACAGATCTTCTCCCCCTTCATACCCACACAGATCTTCTCCTCCTTCATACCCACACAGATCTTCTCCCCCTTCATACCCACACAGAACTTCTCCCCCTTCATACCCACACAGATCTTCTCCCCCTTCATACCCACACAGATCTTCTCCCCCTTCATACCCACACAGATCTTCTCCACCTTCATACCCACAGATCTTCTCCCCCTTCATACCCACACAGATCTTCTCCACCTTCATACCCACAGATCTTCTCCTCCTTCCTTCTCCCTTTAACCACATATCTCTCCCCTCCCCCATCCTTCCCTCCCCCTTCTTACCCTCACAGATCTCACCCTCCAGGATATATGTATTATACTCTATCTTATTACAATGACATGAGGCTAGCACTTGCATGCAGTGCAGATATCCTGGTCCAACCCTACATTTCTTCTTTTTTCCTGGTCAAGAGATCACATTTCCTGGTCGAAAAACATCTTTAAAAAGCGATGATAAGTAGACTTAACAGCGGTTTTAACTTGTAGGAGGACAAGAGACGCTCTCCGTGTGATTCTCTTCTTTCTGTCTTTGTACTGCAGACAATAAACCGCTTCAGTCAGTGTGCGAGTCTCTCTTGTGTTTGTGTGTTATACATTGTGTGTGTGTGTGTGTGTGTGCTGTTCTGCAGGTAATAAACCAGCTGCAGTCAGTTTGCGAATCTCTGTATCTGCCCTGCGGGCCGGCTAACTTACTGAGACAATCTAGGCGGGCAATTTTTTAAATTTTTCATAGGATTGAACCTGGGGGGCTCCGGAGCTGAACCCCATTTCAGCTTCAGGGACCCCCTGCTTCCCAATGTACTAACCTCTGTAGGGGGGTGCCGTTAGCCGCACGGCTAGCAGGGTTCACGTAATGGCGGCGTTTCAAAGCTTCCATGCCAGAGACCCTAGAGATTCAAACCCATGTTAAAAAATAATACTAAAAAAAGAATTACTCCTTTAAAATGAATGACATCTAAGTGCTAGCCCCATCATCATGGTGATACATAATAATTATATCCAGGGGCGTAGCCAGGACTGTGCAGCATTTTGATTTGGTGGCTGAGTACTACTGTAACTCTGCACCGCCAGAACAAGTTAGGGCTGCACAAAGCGCTGTGTGAAGCAGAGGGACCTGGCATCAGTCTAGGACATTTGGTCGTGGCCGTTCATGCCAGGACCAAATGATTGCCAGCACTTAGCCGCAAGTGACCTTACTGCCGGGGCAGTCGGCCATTTCACCGCTTCGGTAAATCCCCAACATTAGCCCTTACCCTAAAAGGCCCTTATCTTTTCCCCTAATACTAACGCTACCCCCTACCCGTAAAACATTAACCACTTACCCTAAAACTCCTAACCTAACCGTCAAAACCCCTCAATTGAACCCCCTGCCCTAACCACTAAAACCCTTCAAATGACCACCCTACCATAACCACTAACACAGTGCATTGTTTGATGATAATATGCGTGTGTACGTAAAGGACAGGATGATGCTGAACCGTTTTACTTAATACCTTTTTCATGGAATGGCAGCTTTATTATTGAATATGACACTGCAATAGCAATATTTTCTTTTGAGACTCCTAGAATGTGCCTTTCCTATTGACTTACTGAAGTTAATTTCCTGAAAGCCTGCACTCCATTTGCACTCATGTTAACTGTGCTCAGCCAGTCCACACGGCTCAGCCAGTCCACACGCTCTCGCGCTCTCTCTCTCTCTCTCTATGCAAGAATAGTGATCCACCCAAGGCCGCTGCCAACACTGGCGCGTGCTGCTCTAATAATATGCAGGGGATCCATGGGGACGGCCATAGTGGCGCGAGGAAGCGCGACGGAGCGGCAGATTTTCCAGCCGTCAAAAGATTTTGATTTGGTGGTGCAACGGGTGGGTCACGTGCGCGTTTCAGCCAAAGAGGGCGAGCCGCTCATGTGAAGTCACGGCCACGCCTCACCGGCGAGCACGTCATACAAATCCCACAAGCCACAGATCACTCAAGCTAGAGGCGCGTGGCGCCATGCGCTCCGTCGCGAGCCTACTATGTCCGGGGCCTTAGACATACAGCATGGAGCATTCTCTCTATCTGTCAAACAATGAAGGTACATCAACTGTATAACTTCAAGCATGACACCTTTGTAACTTGAAGTATGAGACCTTTAAAAAGTTGTAGTAGTTGTTTTTTAGGATTTATGGATAAGAGTTCTTGTTAGCTGCTGTAGTAGATAGGGTGACATAAGTCACATGGACTGCAGTGAACAAGAGGTCTGAAAACCTATTATCTACAGCTGGGGGGCTCAAGACTTTTTTGGGGGTGCGTGGCCGTTACAGTGGCCCCGTGCTGAGAGCGCAAGGCCTGTGGAACTCGCTTACCTGGCGTCAGTCCACGCATCTCCATGGCAACGTGCCGTCAAATTACGCCGCGGGTCACGTGACGTCACATGACCCAGCTACATCATTTGATGCTGCATTAGAGGTAAAGGGGGGAGAATGGGACACAGGGAGAGAGCAGCCGGGGGGGGGGGGGGGGTGGGGGTGGGGAGCACAGAAAGTTTGTGCACCCCCATGAATAACGAATACTAATATACAGAAAATGTGGCTGATAGTTATATGATTGTCCTCTGCACATATAGTGTATACCGTACAGTATATACAAGGCTTTTTTTTCAGTGCAAAAGCTATTCCTGTATTATATTTTATAGCCACGAGATGAGACTGCTGCAATATTTAATTGATTTCTTAAAAACAATTGCCAATTTTCTTATATACATTATTGACAAAGAACGAACCTGTAATCTTGTTGCTGATGGTCAGTAACGCTGTGTAAATTATATAAACATGTTACACAAGATGCTCAAAGGAGGAAGCATACATTGTTGTTTGTTCCTTTTCAACATCCACAAATTTTCTCTGCAATATCAAATTTTACCTGGAACTGTAACACATATATCAAAAATCGCAGATAGGGACCATGTGAGGAAATCTACATATGTTACCAGTGTGGTGCAATACCTGATAGGCTCACAGGAGGCCTGAACCTCTGCCACTGGGAGCCTAGGGTGTATCCTGGAATGTATGCTTACAGCGCCTCCACCTGTGCAGGGATTCCAGGCATACAGAATGACCCCTGACACAGGACCCACAAATAGGAAACACATACACTGAAGTGTATATATAACTGTTTACTATATGCAGAACAATAACATCTCATCACATCAATAACAGCAACACAGCCGTGTCACCCTTTAACCTGGCCTCACTGGACCTCAACCCCACAGCATATACCCAAGTGTCCCAAGAGTCCAGCAACCCACCCACTATGCGTGATCAGCGCCTGAAAGAAACCGGTAGGAGGGTTAAAGTTGGTGCACTTGGTGACTGTTCCTGCCCGGGGCTCCTGCACCCGGGTACAGCAACAACAGGAAAAGACCCGTCTGCGTCCAACGCTGAATCCGCAGCAATGGCGTCCTCTTCCAATTCGGATAGTCTCACCCACACAGTCTCTATCTTGAGTGAGGCAGGTCTGATCCCAGATACACTTGTCACACTACTCCCTCCTTGTCAGAGCACGCAGCACTGCAGCTGTCTCCCTGACTAAGCTAACTGCTAAAAGGGCAAAGGCCCTACCTTAGGGCCTTCCCTACAGCAGCTACACATCTACTGGTGAGTTGGGCCTAGCTGGGGCCTAGGGGGTAACCTGTCCTAGTGTAGGAGCCACTGACTCCCTACACCCACTACCTACCCCTACCTTATCCCAGCTCCAACTAACGCATGTGATCCACTGTCTGCTTCCTGACTCAGCACACAACAATGTATCCAAATGCAGCATGAGAATCTGTAAGCCTTAGTGGCTGTCTGGCTGCATGTGACAGGGATCATAGGGCAGTCCCCAGAGGCTGCTGGGAGTTGTAGTCCACTCAGGACCTCTTTAGCATTGGGGGCGCGTGCTCTATCTGTACTGAGCATGCGCGATCGTGTAATGGCCGCCGCTACTCTTAACTGTGCAGGCGCCCTTTGGGAGTCCCTGCGCTAAGGGTAATGGCCGCCGCAACTCTAAATACTTGCTGCGCATGCACGAACCTTACGCCAACCGCAACATGGCCGTCGCAACTCCTGGGGCTACACTGCGCATACGCGAACGCATGCAAGATGGCAGCGCCCTGTCACTGATGTCGCCGGGAGCCCTGGCAATCGCCCCTGCAACTGCCTGACATACCACGGGAGTCCCCGCTACAGAACATTTAAACAACAGCAATACTGTATGCTGCCAAACATGGTCAAACCCACCAACTCTCTAAACCAGTGTTTCCCAACTCCAGTCCTCAGGAAACCCAACAGGTCAGGGCTTAAGGATATCCCTGCTCCAGCACAGGTGGCTCAGTCAAAATAACTGAGCCACTGATTGACCCATCTGTGCTGGAGCAGGGATATCCTTAAGACCTGAAGTGGAGGGAAACACTGCTCTAAACAGTCACCAAATCATCTGAATAGTTAGGAGCAAAAGGTCATCTCTTAGGCCGAGTCCATAGAAGGACAGGCCGCGCTGAGCCGTGCGGACGCTCAGCGCTGAGCCCCTGCATCCTCAATGAGGATGCCTTGAGAGGGGGCTCACGCGCGAGCGTCCGCAGGCGTGTGGAGGCTTTGGAATTTTCAGCCGAGCGCCAAGCTGTATTTCAGCGCGCTGTCGGCTGAAAACATCCAATCAGCCTGAAGCAGCGTCAACGTCACGGCGCATTGACGTCGGCGCCGTGACATTGATGTCAGTGCGTCGCGGGCGATTGGCCCAGCGACGTCACTGCCCCGCCTCCAACCACCTCCCCCCGGCTCCCTTCGCGCACGCTGGCTCGCCTGCAAGTCCGTGGAATCGCGCTGACTTAAGCAGGCGAGCCTCAGCGTTAGCGCGCCTCCGCTCTCCTGAAGCCTCTATGGCCCCGGCCTTAGAACTATGGCCTCATGCTATAAGCAGCGATAAGCCCCTAATCGCCAGCTTATCGCCAAAAAAGCCTACAACGATTCAGTAAGCCTCGATAAGATGGCGATAAGAGCAAAAATCGGCGGGTTTTTTTTTGCCGGAAAAAAAAAATCGCCATCCGCTCGGCGATAAGCCATTTATCACCAGCTTCTCAAACTCGTGGTATTCTAGTAGCCCCGATCATCTTATCGAGGCTGATCGCAGCTCTAGAATGGAGATTCCCTCTCCAAGTCGCCTCGCCACAAAAAGTCGGCAAGAAAGTGGGGAGAAGCTGCTGAGAAACGGCGAGACAGTTCATTTTTCTGCATCGGATTGATGCCGGGAGACTCCGGAGCGGATACCCATTAATAAAGCACCGGAGCCCCCCGGCATGAATCAGATGCCTGAAAAATGCATTTACAGCCCACTTCATTACCTTAGCGGTAATGGCCATCAGCAGAAGAGGCCATCAGTGTTGCCAGCTTCCACCACCAGGAGGAGTTACCGGAGAGGAGAGGAAGGCAGTGCTGGATCTGGAGACACACACACACCACCATCCCCTCCTCCATGAGTGCGCCACCGATAGTCACCGGAGAGGGCACAAACAACATTGAGTGATGTGCCAAACACCCCCCTTTCCCCCCCGAGTGATGAGCCAAACATCCCCCCCCCGAGTGATGCGCCAAACACCCCCTTCCCCCCCCCACCTTCCGAGTGATGCACTGCGGCTTCTCAAGACTGCACTACTGGGAGAGCCTGCGCGAGATCCACACCCCCCTCTCTCTCGCAGACTCACCACCGGCTTCTCGAGACTGCAATGTTGGGAGAGCCTTTGTGAGATCCTCCCCCCCGCTCCCTCCCCCCTCTCTGGCAGACTCACCACAGGCTTCTCCAGACTGCACTGCTGGAAGAGCCTGCGTGAGATTCTCCCCCCCACCCCCCCCCCACACACACACACAAACACTGACACAGACACACACTGACACAGACACGCACACACTGACACACTGCTACTGGTATGTGCTATTATACATTGTGTTGCAGGGTTCTCTGACCTGAAGAAAACTTTTTCAAATGAATGGAAAATAAAAACTTTTAAAAACAAAGCACAGTCACACACACGCAGTCACGCACACAAACACAGTCACGCGCACACATACGCACACACACACACAGTCACGCGCACACACACACACACACAAGGAATTCACAGTTAGTATTAATTTAGAAGTGCAAATAGCTGAAGCAGGATGTGCCGAGCACACGACCGTTCTAAGTCAAACATCTTTGCGTTTTGTCACTGAAATTGTGTTTTGATTTTTAATTAAAAAAATTACCATCACAAATACAATTTCTGTGACAAAACAGTGACAAAACACGAAGAAGTTTCACTTAAAATGCACGTGCTCGGCACACACACAATTTTTTTTTTTATGTTTGTGATTGCCACTGACTGATAATGTGTTTTATCTGTGCCAGGTACAGATAAATACCGTGATAACCAATGCATATTTTGGAAAATGCTTGTTTTCTATTGATTGTTATTTTTTCTATTTCTGTTTGTTTGTATTAAATTGTTTTGATTTGGATGGCTTGTATTTAGTACATGTTAGGATGGGTTAGCGTTTTAAATTAATTATTCGTTTTGTTAGCTGGTGGTTTTATTTCTTTAAATGATTGGTTGGCTAGTGGTTTTATTTCTTTTAATTGATTGGTAGGATAGGTGTTTATTTATTTGTACTCTTATGTTGTGGAATAACATAATTTTAATTATTTTGATGTTTTACTGATGGATGAATGTAATTTATGTGTAGTTGAGGCTTTTTAGTTCTTTTATTGTTGGGGTGTTTAGGTGCTCGTGTATTTCTTTTATTATTGTGTATTTTGGGCCTTGATTATTTTTATTAGGTTGACCATTGACTGTTATAGTGGCTTATCATGCCCATATTATATGGGTATGATATACCACTGTGCCAATCAATGTGCTATGTGCCTTCTTGTAGAACGCCTGTCCCTGGAAGCCCCTTTCCTGCTGTAATGTCTGCTCTGTTTCTCATTGTTGCCCTGACTGTTTGATTATCCACTTTACTTGAAACTATTAAGGCCTGGGACATAGTGGACTTGACGCTCGCTGAGCCGCGCTCCTGCTCTGCCTCACCTGCTGATAATGATGCTTTTCCTGTCCTTGCAGGTGAGGCAGTGAGCGCGCTCAGGGCGCGGGGTGGGGGTGTGCCAGGAGGCGGAACGGGAGGCGGGGCTAGTCCCCTCGCTCCCATTGGATGGGAGCGGTCACGTGACCGCTCCTCCTCTTCCCCGAGCGGCAAATTTCAAAACTGCCTGTCTTGGGAAAGTTTCTCAGCCTCCGCACGCATCAGCGCGCATGCGGAGGGAGAAACTATAGCCGCGCTGATTACAGATGCAAGGGCTTTGTGCATCTGTTCAGCGCGGCTCAGCCCGCCTCAGCGATACTGATTTTACTATGTCCTAGGCCTTAGAGTCAAAGGCTGTTGCTTTATTCATCCCCACATAATGTACATCTCCTTCATTTTCAGTCCTGCGACATATGAATCAGACTCGACTCATAATGCTTGCTCATTAGTATTTATATAGCCCATTTTTATTCTAAATTACAGCCTAGTTATAATCCATGCAGCGACCTCTAGACTGGACTTCTGGTCAACTTGGCACACTCCAGATGCCAGAAAGAGAGGAAAATAGCAATACTGTTATACAAAAACAGCCATGGCAAATAAAATAAAGTAGTATTTTATTAAAACAAATGTAATATCATTAGCACCATGTAAAACCCTGTGATGTATTTACTCCTCTGTGCAAGATTCCTTTTACCCTTTTCACCCTCCTGAGCATCCTTAAATCTTTGTAAGTGGTAAAAAAAAAGTCCCTCTGAAAATCCCTACTTCCTTGAGTAGAGCAGCATGGCAGATACCGTAGAAGCTAGTGAGGTTTTAATTCCACTAGCCCTCACTTGGGAAGATGCGAGAAGCAGAGGATTCTGGGAGAGGAAACAGCAATCCTATACGATACTCTCCACTATACAATAGTAATCGTTAAAATTAAAAATGGTTTATAATGACAGATTTTGAGCTGTTAATATAGTGAGGATATTAAATGTAATTAGCCACTCTGTCAAATGATATATCACATGTCAGTTTTGTGATGAATGTTTTACGGCTTGATAGATTCGACAAAGTTTCTTTGCTGTAAGCCGACTCTGGTTTTTATTGATGTTAATGTTTTGAAGATTCAGTAACATTATTGATGTAATCAGAAAAGTATGCCTTTCCTCTCTTATGTTTTCTTTATCTAATTTCCATTACAAACCACACGAGGTATATTTACTTGAGTTGCATTTAACAAGAGATACTGACTCGGAGTTTAGTTGATAAACCTCTACGGATTATTGCCTATGTGTTAACTAGATGACATCACAGGATGAAACGTAGGGACTACAAATAAAAGACTCCTCGGGTTGTTATTTTCAACCAATATTTCAAAGGCTCAGATATATTTCTTAATATTCACATGGAAATTAATATATGGAATAAGCAATAATACTGTATGTCCAAAACACTAAGCTGTGCAAAGAACAGAAGCTGTAAGCTGCTTTTGCTATTACAGAGTCAATTATTTCATAACACACTGGAAATAGGATAAACATGTACTGTATATTTAACTCTATTTAACCCCTTTCCCACAGCGCAGGCCTTCTAGCAGTGAAGGAGTTAAAGCAGTGTGTGTGTGTGTGTGTGTGTGTGTGTGTGTGTGTGTGTGTGTGTGTGTGTGTGTGTGTGTGTGTGTGTGTGTGTGTGTATAAATAGCCATGGCTGGTCCAGACTATCTTTCTGCCTTCCTGTCACGTAAATTCTGAGAGTTGCGGACAGTGACAGGCTACCCTGTGGGGGTTTGCCCCCCCGTCCCCCTCATGCAGTGATGGTTGTTGCTGCCATGTGATCTCATATACCTCTGAAATAAATTAATAATATGTAGAAAAAGCATATTTACCGTATTTCCTTGATTCTAAGACGCCATCGATTGTAAGACACACCATCGATTTGGCCCTTACAAATCGAGGAAAATTACTTTTTCACTTACCATGTTTCAGGAGAGGTCCCATGTCAGCGGAGGATGAAGCTTTGTTGAAGATGGACAGTGGGCAGGTGTGCGGTGGGAAAAAAGGGCCCAAGTCTGCAGGTGAATGAAGATAAGAAGACAGCGGGCATGCAGTGGCGGCGGCAGGAGATCATAATAGCAGGAGAGCTGAGCAGGAGCAGAACGGCATAGGCGAACAGCTGGGATGGAGCACACTGTAACACGAGAAGTTGACCGGTGTCTGACTTCCGGTTACAGTGCGCTCATCCCCAGCCGTTCCCCTATGAAGCTCTGGTCCTGCTCAGTTCTCCTGCTGCCACCTCCACCGCACACCCGCTGTCTTCTTATCTTCATTCAACTGCAGACTTGGGACCAGTCCTGCCGCCGTAGTCCCGCCCGCTGTCCATATTCAACCATCTGCAGACATGGGACCTCTCCTGCTGCGCACCTTTTGTCCTCCGCTGACTTCTCCTGGAACATGGTAAGTGAAAAGAGGGGGTTAGTACTGTGGACAATTTTTATTTTGTATTTTTTTAATACATCGATTCTAAGACGCATCCCGATTTCAGACATGTGAAAATCGAAAAAAAGGTGCGTCTTAGAATCGAGGAAATAGGGTATATATATAAAGAAATGTATGTGCTCAAAGATTCCATTTTAATATTTTATTGCACATGGGAGAAATCATTAGCATGAAACAACATGTTCCTGACATCTTTATCTTTCTTTCCATCAAGGCTGTTCAAAGTCTGTACTTTATGTTTTTCTCAATGAAAGAATTGGACTACTACTGACTTAATCCCCACCCACTAAAGAAGAAGATGACGACGGATTCAGAAGGATGTTAGCCCCTGCGGTGGGCGGACTCAGGAGGAGTGACTAGCAAGTGAAGAAACTTCAAAGAAATGAAGTAGTGCCATAATCTTGCGAGATTTCGGCCGAAGGACCAACCAAGTGAGGAGGATCGACGCTGGAACGCGGAAAGGATTGCATGGAACGCACGAGGACGCTTGCACGTGACGCACTTCCGGGTTCATCCGGAATCAACATGGATCTGCAGCAGCAGTGGGGATTCTAAGGAAAGTAGTGAGATCAAGTCACAGCCAATCGGAAGCTTAAAGATAAGACTGTCAATTGGAACTATATGTGCTGATTGCTATTTGTTCAGCTGTTTGGGGTTTATCACTTTATTATTGATTGTGGGGGGGGTGTATATATATCCTGTTTCCTGTCTTTGGCATCATGCCTTTTCACTTGAAAAAGACCTACTAAGGTCGAAACGGTCGTTGTGTATGGCGCAATAAATGTGGTACTTTTGCAAATCCGTGGAGTGCTGGATCTTTCCTTTTCACAGTTCAAGCTTGGATATTTGTGACAGGTATCCCTTTGAACCAGCAGCACCGGTAATACTGTTTTCTTTTTTGACTAATGGTGTGCAGCATATCACTGTTCATTTGTCCCAGAGAAAGAGACAGAGAAGAATTCTCCCCACCTGTGGAAGCTGGCACAGCCCCCTAGGCCTGCTGGACGGTGGTCACGGAGCCTGCTGGGACTGCATGGGTTGTTAATCCCAGGAAGAAGAAGGGAGGATGAGAGACCGTGCTGAAGCGGGCATGTCCTGTCCTTAACATTGGACTTACAGAGGAGAGATACTCTGAGCTCTCGTGGGGCTGAGCTCCCCTTGGAAGGAAGGACGTGAGACCGTGCTGAAGTGAGGACATGTGCTCCAAACCCTGGAGTAACAGATAAACGAAACCCTTTAGTGTGTTCAGAGGCTTTATATATTCAGCTATAATAGTACCTGTTTGGGGTGGTAACCAGCTTAGCTGTCCATCCAGTTAGTAAGGGTTGAAGCTGAATATGTAATTAGTCTCCTAAAAGGAATAGGAGTTTATTTTATGATTTTGTTTTCATTTAAAGGGACGGTGGGCCTGTTAGTGTATTATTTATCCCTGTAAATAAACCCCATATAGAGAAATACTATGTTTCCTGCCTTAATCTAGGACTAAAAGATTCTACGCTATGACGGAGACATCACTATATATATATATATATATATATATATATATATATATATATATATATAAAATCATTTTCACAATTGTAGATCTGTTATGTAGATTAACACTATATAAGAAGCACAATGTTGACAACTAACTGATGTTAACTAAATTGATATCAAGAAGTACCGGATACACTGTGTTAGATAAATAATCATTAAATGAGAAATAGGAGTTTTTCCTTTGTAGCTCATAAATGTGTAAAACAGTTGCAATCTAATCTGAAAGACTAAACACTTACTGCTAAGTTTGAGTTCAAAATATGGTTCAATATTATCTGATTACATACGCGATAAAGTGTTGATCCAGCTGCTTTCACTCCTGCACGATACGTTGTTTTACGAGTTCGCTTATTCATTCTCCCTAGCAACCATTCTTTATTAGGAAACATTTTATGTTGGAGTTTTGGACCATAATTCTTGCTCTGTCCCAAGCACTTTTGTAACGTGCTTATCTTCTTTGCTAAACACCATTTTGTAACTACAGTATGCACTTGATGAGGTCATTATGCCATCACCAATTCCAAAGAATATTTATTATATTATTGAAATATTGTTAAATGTAATCAACTGTGACAGACCTATAATTGCTCAAATTTTTTTAATGCAAATTGAGTTCTTTTTCAGCAAGATATGACAAAAAATATAAGGGGTCCCGTTTGTTTCTGAACACAGTGTATGTACTGTACAATCTTTCAAGGGAACCTTCCCCTGTGCCTCAAGAGGAAAGTCTTCCACCAGTGTATTCAGCCTGTGCTCACCAACAGTGTATTCAGCCTGTGCTCACCACCAGTGTATTCATCCTGTGCTCACCACCAGTGTATTCAGCCTGTGCTCACCACCAGTGTATTCATCCTGTGCTCATGTACGTGTGTGAAACCTAGAACCTAAATGCGAAGATAATTCAGAAGCTTCAGATAATGCAATGAAGTATGGAGACATGTACAGTATGTTGGGACTTACCCAAACAAATGAAATGACCATCATTGGACACAGAAAGCATTTGACTGTAGTCCGAGAGATTTAAAAAAAACAAGATGCTGACCAAAAGTAAAATGGGAGGATTAAGTCAGAAAATGTATTGGAGCAACAGTGAGAAGAGAGGTTTGCAACCACATTGGAAGGCTTCATCCAGCAGTGGATCGACAAGGGCTGAAGAGGATACACACGATGTATGTGTGTGTGTGTATATGTTTGTGAACACGTTAGGATTGTCACATATTTCACCTATTTCAAACCTATAATGTATTAGATTGAAACCTAAATCCTAAAGATAGATACAGATTACCTGATCAAACAAAGGACACAAAATCATGATACAGTACTTGTTTTAAACATTTATTTATTCACAAATGATTTAACATTCAATATCCATGTGTGAAAAAGTATGTGAACCTTTAGATTCAGTGGCTGGAGGAGCCAGCTTGAGCAGCAATGACTTCAACTATGCTTTTCCTGTAACTGCTGGTCAGTCTCTCAGATCGGTTTTGAGGAATTTTGGCCGATTCCTCCTTATGAACTGCTTCAACTCTGAAATTTGAGGGCTACCTTGCATGGACAGCTCACTTCAGGTCCTGCCACAACATTTCTATGGGGTTTAGGTCCGGACTTTTACTAAGCCATTCTAAAATGTGGAATTTCTTCTGCAGCAATTATTTTATAGATCTGCTTATATATTTAGGATCATTATCTTGCTGCATGACCCACTTTTGGTTCAGCTTTAGCTCATAGGCGGATGGCTTTACATTCTCCTCTGGAATGTTCTGATACAATGTAGAATTCACGGTTGTGTCAATGGTGGCAAGCCATCCAGGTCCTGAAGTAGCAAACCAGCCAAAAACCAATACACTCCCACCACAATGGTTGACGGTTAGGATGAGGTTCTTCTGTTCGAACGCAGTGTTTGGTTTTCGCCAAACATAACATTTCTCATTGAGGCCCAAAAGTTCTACCTTTTTAACTCGCATGTCTAGAGAACATTGTTCCAGAAGTCTTGTGCTCTTTGACACACTTTAGACGGCAGCAATGTTCTTTTTAGAGAGCAGTGGTCTCCTCCTAGCTATCCTTCCATGAACATCATTCTTGCTCTGTTTTTTTCTGACAGTTCTGTCATGAGCATCCACATTACCCAGGGCAAGAATGGCCTGCAGATGCTTGGATGTTACTCTAGGGTTCTTTGTGACTACCTGGATGATTTGTTGGTTTGTTCTTGGATAGATTTTGGTAGGACAACTGCTCCTGGATAGAGTGACTGTGGTCTTGAACTTTTTCTATTTGTAGGCTGTCTGACAGTGGATTGGTGAAGCCCCAAATCCTTAGAATTGGTTTTGTACTGCTATCTAAATTCATGAGCATCAATAACTGCTTTTGTGAGGCCCTCAGAGATTTATTTTGATTGTGGCATGAAGTGTTTTCACACACCTGTATTGTGAAGACCAAGCTCACAAAGTTTCTTATGTCTATATAGGGTGGGGCTTTTGAAACTCCCCCCAAAAGATCTACCTAATTATTTATACACCTGATTCTAATTATCCCCTTTAATTTAGCTAATAAAACCAGGGGTTCCCTTACTTTTGCACATACCCTGACTTAATTACTCATTGTTTGTCTAATTCATAGATCATTTTGTTTCAATAGACATGGAATTGGTTACTATAAACCCTATTGGATATTTAAGAAAATATTGGTTTTGTTTCAAGAGGGTTATCAGGGAAAACTATGGAATTTATGTAATGATCAGTGGAGTTCACAAACTTTTGAAGTGAAACTTCTTTGCATGCGCCTAAAGGGTTTTCATGGGGAAACATCCTTACGTGAGTGACGTACAAATAGGCGCACACCATTGCTCTCGCCCGTCGCTTGTTGCTGTCACACAAAAAACACTATGCCAGGTCTCGCTGCACATGCGCAGTGGTGACCAGACTATGGCGCACATGTGCATCGGGTGGCCGGACTTGGCGCAAATGCACAATGGCGACCGGACTCTGGTTCACATGCGCAGTGGTGACCGAACTCTGGCGCAGATGCACAGTGGCGTACGGGCTTGGCGCTTGGGAGACAGAGGCACCCAGAGGTGCACACACACACAGAGGCAGACACACACAGACAGAGGCACCAGAGACAGACACACAAACATATATGCACATGCATGCGAACATAGACGCAAACACACACACAGAGACAGTTAGTATAACTATCTAAGTGTAAATAGCTAAAACAGAGGTGTGTGCCAGGCCCGCGCCTTCTAAGTCAAACTTCTTTGCGTTTTGCCACCGCTATTGTGTTTTGAATTTTAATTAAAAATATCACCATCACAAATACAATATCTGACAAAACAGTGACCAAAGACACAGAAGTTTCACTTAAAATGCGCGGGCTCAGCTCAATTCTAGATTATCATTGAGTGCTTTTTGAAGCTAGATTTAATCTGTTATTACCATAGGTTCATGCAAACGAATAATATGGGAAAATGTTTTCAGTTTATTACAGCTCATTATCCCAATGGCCAAGCATACCATCTGAATCATCCTGGCCTGTGCTTATTATCTCGAAAATTGGCCCTCAGTCTCTGAATGATTTGCATATGTACAACATGTTCTTCTCTTAAAATAGTACTTTCCTCCTGTACATATATTATAGAAAATGAATGGTATATAAGACAGTCCTGTTCTGAAATCACAGTTGGTTTTACACTTTCTTATGTAACTGCCAAGAGAAAAGAATAATATACAGCATATCTCTATTTTTCTTTAACATAAGTTAGTCTATCTCCTTCATAATTGATGTTTGAACTAAAAAACATGTAATCAGGTCATAAGCCTTACTCGGCTGATGCAGTAAAGATAAAGACAAAATAGACACAAGAGTAAATCTGCACGCCTCACATTGGTTTCCCAAGCCTGTTCCAGTATCTCAAACATCATTGAGTGTTTTAAGAGCAGATGTTGAGTTTAAGCACAGATATTGAGATGCATACACTTTAAGCCATATATACAAAGCAATGCTACTCCACAAAACCCCTTCAAGCTCATTTTGAGTCGATATGGCCTTTCAAGGCCCAGTCAAGTGAATGTGGGGAAATATGTCTTCTGGCGCGGAGACATCTTACGGAGTAACACCCCTTTAGTAAATATGGCCCTTTATGAACTAATCACTTGATTCAGACTGCAAGGCACAGTATCTTCCAGTCAGGAAGTAGTCTTGTAGGGTAGCACTTCTGTATTGTATGCATACAGTATACTGTTTGTATGACCATTTCATATTTCTTCTCCTTTGGGGACATGACCTAAAACCGCAGTCCATGCAGGTTTACATTAAAAATAGATTTTCTTTTCTATTCAAAACCACTCTTTAACCTTGTTTTTTCTGTTTAAGCCCACACAACACCAGTGCACGCATGGATAGAGTGAAATACAGTGCCCATGGGAGAGGGGCAATGAAACCCTCTCGAGGCACATACCATTGTAACATTCTCTCATCAGTAGAATTATTGAGGGGGAAAAAATGGTTGATTATGGGGCTGCGGTATACTGTGAATTTAGCTCTGAGTGCATTTTAGCCCAGGGGTGCTTAACTCCAGTCCTCAAGCCCCCCAACAGGTCAGGTTTTCAGGAGATCCCTGCTCCATCACAGGTGGCTCAATCAGAGGTTCAGGGGCCTATTCTAGTAGCTTTGATAACTTTTCTGCCATCACAAACAGTGTGGCATGTTCCCACCGAACGGTTTGTCATTTGTGTTATCCCGGTATTCAGAAATAATCTGAAACCATTTCCACAAGTCTCAAACCGTGAGGTAGGAAAATGCCAATACCGCTGAGGACAGCAGTGATGGTATCTCAGCCTCTTTCTCAGTTCTCCTCCGTGCGATCTGGCCGCGGTCTGTAGGAGATGCTCGGAGAGAGCCGCATCCCCCTTTCCCTATAACTAAGGGAACTACGCGTGCTGATTACCTTATGGCTCACAGGAGGCCAAATCATCCGCAACTGGGAGTCTGGGGTGAGCTCTTTCCTCCTTGGTACAGCGCCTCCACCTGGGAGGGATCCCAGTGCAGCGGGATAACCTTCACAGTTACCAATTACAATGAATAATACACACACAGATGTATTTAACTGATGTACTAACATACGCACATACTGTAACAACACAATACAATAACAACCCACAAAATATCCCCACACCCGGCGTGGTTCCCCTCAAAGTACTGAGGGTGCCCTAGACACCTAAACACCCGTTGTCCATAAGGCAGTCCCATCCAAAGTGTATGTGGAGTAGTGCTACCCCTGTGTATCTCATTGGTGCACTTCTAATACCTCCCTGGCCACTCCTGTACCCAGGTGTCACCGTCAGGCAATGGATCAGTCAGGTCCCGCGACGTGGGGCCTGCAAATCCCCCTCTCGCCTTATCCAGTCCACCACATGGGGCGAGCTCCAGCTGGAGTGTCTCACCATTAGAGTATATAGTGTAGCCTGTGTTCTGGTCCCAGACCGCAGGTCGCAGATCACCGATGGACTACTAATGCTGTGCACTAAGGGGAAGTGTCCCTATCTGGGGCCTTTCCTACAGCACACACAATCTAACGGGGCTCAGAGGCCTAGCTGGGGCTTGCGGGGGAGACCTGGCCTAGTTCAGGAGCCACTGGCACCCAGACAATACCTACTCCCTCAGCTGCCTCCGTCGGACTGGCACGCACATGTTACGCCGGTGCTGCCCGCAGACCAGACCCGTCCCCTGTGCTGAGGTGGGACGTAGGGATACACGCACCCGCAGCAAAGGGAGCGTGTCCGGAGTGTGGTGTTATTGTTGCCAGGCCAGGTATAGTAGTGAAGACAATACTTGCCGGTACCGGTAGTAGAGAAGGATAGTTATTGCCGTTGCCAAGATCAGGGATGCCAGAAGTCACGAAGTCCAAGTAGAGCCAAAGTCGAGAGCCAGAGGGGTAGTCGTCCAATCCGCGTCAATACCTGAGGAGTCACTGAGAGAATAGTCAAATGCTTCCATACAGAACTATGTCCAGCGACGAGTGATGGGAAGCACAGGCATAATAAAGCTGGGCAGGCCAATGGGAAAAAGAGGCAGGCCTGGAGGACTGCAAGGAGTCCTCCCTGATAGGAGAGAGGTGTTACAGCCCAGCTGAGTGTAATCATTGATTTGCATTGAACTGTGTGATGCTTGGGGGCGACGCCTCACTGCAGAAGCAGTGGTTAAAAGTGCTCTGTTAGGTGTGTGCTCTGTAAGCTGAGAATGCATGCACATAACGTCTGGGGCTGGCGTGCGTGTAGGAGGGCGTGGGCGCGCCCGGCGCTGAGCAGAGGAATCGCCGAGGGGAGTGATCCCGCGACGGCGGCAGGGGCGAGGAGCCGTGGAGGCCGGTAAGGCAGGATTGTTTTGTGTGTCCAGGGACTCCTTGCGGAGAGGGAGTGCTTTGTGTGGGAAGCGAGGAGAACGCCGATTCCTGACAGCACGGTCCTTTCGCACAAAGACAGTCTCCCCTCTGGCCTAGGGGATTCTGGGACATGTATTCCCTTGCAGAGCCGTCTCCAAAGATGGCCGCCGCAATATTACAATGCGCATGCGCCAGGACTTAACATGGCAGCGCTCTGCATTGCCGGTACCCAACCACCTCTGCAGGCTCCCCCCCTTCCTGCACCCGCAAACGGAGGTAAGGGGACTTGGCTACACAGTGTTTTTATTTAAATGTAATAATAAAGTACTGTAGCAGGGGTCTCAGTAGCAGAACCGCATTAATTTCAGGTCCATGGATCCACTGCTTCCCGAGTTACAGGCCCCGGTATGGGATGGTGGTATCTCCTATGCGTTTAAATGTCCCGGTCACGTGATTCAGGAGATTTAAACATGGCTGCTGGGATACCAGCACCCCATACCAGGGCCTGTAACCCGGGAAGCAGGGGGTCCCCAGACCTGAAATGTATGCGTTTCTGCTCCGGAGACCCCCTGCAACAGTACACTTATTAAAATGTAATTAAAAACAGCTTCAACAAATTAGCGGCTAGCGGCTAAGGCAATGAAGGTGTTAAGCCTGAGTATGTGGTTTCTTGGGGGTACAGAGGGTGGGTGAAGGGGATAGTTGCCCCAGGGTGGGTGTTTCTGCCTGCCAGGAAGGTTGCAGAAGGAGGCGTTAACCCCTTCACTACCATAGCGGTGGTAACAACTTTGGTAATGAAGGGGTTACCACTCCTGCCACCCACCTGAGAGGATTAACCACCCACCCTGGGGCAACTACTCCCTTCACCCACCCTCTGCACCCCCAAGAAACATTAAAATACAACAGCCCTACTACCCACCTCCTCTACTCCCTACAACCCCCGCAACACATAGAGTACAATAATGGGCAAAATTACTATTATCCAGATCTGGATAATAGTTAATTTGCGCATTAAAAATTAAACATTATCAAACCAGCATAAAGTAAATGAAAGTTGCATTTACCCTTGCCAGGATGAAGGCCGTTCTCGTCTTCCTCCCCGTCCTCCGTGGCAGCAACATAACAATAAAATGGGCATGATTTGCCACTATGGCTGTCAATGGGCAACCTCAAAAAAAACAAAAAAACGCCACAAATACGCAACAATTAAAAAAAACAAGCACCAAAAATACACAATTTTTGCCAAAAAATGCAGTGCCTAACACTGTTTTTCTATAGCCCGAAAGAGGCATAGATAAACGCATTGACAGTCAATGGGCAACCGTAAAAAAATATACGCAATGAAAAAAATACTTTCTTACTTTTGACGTCTTCACCCTCCGATTCCGAGTCCAGCAGCAACCTCTTCATCCTTGATGCAATGTTCCTCAACAGCTGGTAAGATCTTTTCTTCTTTCTTTGTAATCCAATGGGGCGGATGTTGTCCCATCGTCTTCTCAGCTTCAAATGAGATGGGACAGGCATTATATTAGGCATGTGACGTCACATTTGAGTATCAAATGGTACACCCCCGATCCGACTGGCTTGTGTACCATGTGGCAGGAGTTTTTTATTTATTTTTTAATAATGTGATGGCATCTTAAAGGGAGGGACGTCACATCCTTTTAAAAAAATGACTTCCATGACACTACAACCAATCGGATTGTGAGATATACCATGTGAGACATATGTGGTGCCTATATTTTAAAAGGGAGCTAGATCACAACCGGGAAATTACAGACCTGTAAACCTGACTTAAATAGTGGGGAAGCTACATGAAGGTTTAATACGGGATAATATTCAGGAATATCTAATGGAAAACAAAATTATTAGTACTAATCAGCATGGATTTATGAAGGATAGATCATGCCAAACTAACCTTATTTGTATCTTTGAGGAGGTAAGTAGGAATTTAGACCAGGGTAATGCAGTTCATGCAGTCTAAGGTTTTGCAGAGGCTTGTGATACGTTCCACATGAGGTTGGTGTACAAAATAAAGCAAATTGGACTCGGTAAAAATGTATGCACCTGGATTGAAAATTGGTTAAAGGACAGACAACAGAGGGTTGTCATAAATGGAACTTTTTCAGGTTGTGCTAAGGTCGTGCATTGAGTACCTCAGGGATCACTTGGTCAGTGGGGAAAGGCAGAGTACCAGGTCAGGAGATCGGTGGCAGTCCTCTGGGATGCCACTTGCTCTGCCAGACCTGGTGGAGCCTGCCCAGCGGGTGGCATTGAGACAGCCATAGATAGAGAGGTGGCAAGCTTGCGCATGTCTGTTGGCTATTTCAGATTTCCCGCTGACCCAGCTTTTCTAGCCGGCTTGGCTCTGATTGGTTGCTTGGGAAAGTTCCCACGTGTTGATTGGCTGCTCAGTTTTGTGAATGAAACTGATAATACTATAAGAATAAATGTGCCAATCAGATTCATAGTCTCCGGTAGTAAGAGCGCGGGCGTGATTTTCAAAGTTGCTTCTGTGCGAATAGCAGAGCAACCGGCTTCGATTTCAAGCCTGAAAAGTCTGCCTGTCAGAGTCTAAGTCCCGACTTTTGCGCCCAAGTTCTCAGAAACGATCATAGCGGACACGGCTGGGATTTTATGCCGATTTGAGTTCAAGGAGATTTGGAGTAACTCACGGTCAGGAGGGACCAACATCTCGTCCATTAGTGCCAAGAGAACGTAGCGGTGGCGTGTGGAACTTTATGCCGATTTGGGTTCCAGGAGTTTCCGGGCTAAGTCCTGGTCAGGTGTGTCTTTTTGTCTGTACTTTGTGTATCACTGTGTGTAAGCGAATTTATGCCAAATAAATTACAATTTATTTAATTACCTTGTTTTGCTCAATGAATGATCCCGGTAAAAAGGCTTAAATAACCTGGTCTCCCGTGACAGGGGCTAAAAGCAATTGTAGGTTTTCCTTTGATAAATTTGGTGCAATTTTGTAGCACTGGTTTTGCCCTAGGTTTGCAGCTGGGAGACTTTAGGAAATATCCACTACTCTATCTTGCATGGGTTCCTTGTTCCTGTTGCAGCCTCTAAAATATTATGCAGTGTTTTGTGAATACTAACCTACAGTATAACAGAGTATATGATAATGTAGGAGATATGGGCAGTGTTTTGAATGCAGTACATAAGCATGTGGAATAAATTCCTGCTCAGGCTATTTACTATTTAGAGCAAATCACTTTTCCATTTTTAGTCAGACACCATCTCAATACCAGAAGACAACCTACAGTTCACGTGAGTGGACTGTAATATATCTTATAGTGCTGGAAGGTGTTTCATGAAAAAACAATACTTAGTAAATATGGCCCTTTATCTTCTGTAAGAGATCATTCACTTAAGTCAGTTTTTCATCGAATATAGCATCTCATTTCCATTGCATAAGATGTATGGTATATTACAGCAGATTACTGTTCCAAACACCTTCCAATGGTATTTGTGCAAAAGCAAAAATAGAGATGTTGTGATGACATGAAAGGAGTGGTCCTTCCTTTACTAGAATGATATTCCAAGTGTTAGAACACAACCATCTTTTTACAGCGGAACCATACACGGGTTTGACGTTTTTCCAGTGTAAAGCTTAGAACCCCTAGTTATAGACATTTTCAATGATATACTGTATAATGCTTGTATACAGTAATACAGTGGTGCTGCAGAAATGGCAATGGAAGTACTGGTAAGATTTCTGGCTCATCGTGGTAAATGCTGTAATGGAGAAAGAGTGTACATGTATTTGTATCCTCTCTCTCTCCAATCTGTCCATGGATACAGTGGATAGCGATTCGGTGTATATTAATAAATGGAAATTTGTATATGGACAGTGTAATTTTTTATATTTTACATTTCTTGGATCCCCTAAGCCTTCTCCAACCATATTTGAAGATAAGATGTACCTGTATATCTCAATGTGACTTTTGTAGTAAAATATCTTTAACAGTGCCTGTATGTGTATGAACAATATATTTTACATAATCTTGTTGATCCTGGACTAAAGCTGCCCCAATGATTTCCAAGGTAAAAGAGCTACGCCACCTGCTGCTGGTGCAGAATGCTGCGGCTACGTTGTTAACTAACCAGACCCGTTCTTGCCACGACGCCTGTTCTCCGTTCCCTACACTGGCTGCCTGTAAAATGACAAATTTATTTCAAGATTGGTTTGTTGCCATTCAAAGCCCTATGTGCCCGGGGCCCCAGCTCTCTGAGAGAGCTCCTAGGTCCCTACACACCCATTCTCTCACTTCCATCTGCAGGTGAAGAACTCCTAACTAACAGTTCCCAGAAACCTGGGGGCCCCGGGCTTTTAGTCACGCTACTGCCACTCTCTGGAACGATCTGCCTCGCCCAGTTGGAGAGGCCCTGTAAGAGATGTATGCAATGGAGACCATTTTTAAGGTGAAATTTAAAATAAGGCTTTATTGCCTGTTCCTTTAAACCATACCGCAACCAAAAATATACATAAAACAATATACACCTTATCCCTGTGTAAGAGCTAACTTACTTCCCCAGTCCCTATCTGCAAGGCAGGGGGGGGAAAGCCCCTTACCCACTTATCACCCCAAAGTCTCAGCTGTACCTTAACGCAGGTGGCCCTTCAGGTCAGTGGTGTCCGTGTAATTGTCTGCTTGAGGGTCCGGGCATAGAGGTCTGGTCCCCTTGTGTCTTGCTCTCAGAACACAACCCTCCTTTTCCTTATGGCTGCTCCCTTGTGAGCTAAGGAATCTCTTTCCTGTTTCTCAGATCAGGCTTTTTCTAAAAGTCCTAATCAGCCAGGTGGAGTCTGGTTGATTGCCTGTGTGCAATTAACCAGCACACTGCTGGGGTTAGGCTAGGTCCCCGCTGCCTGCTGCAGTGCCCACTATGGCGTGTGCTGCAGGGACTAGAGCCGCCCCTCAATGGGGCCGAGCCCGCTACCTACCTTGCCAGGAAATCCGTGTGCACAACTTGCGACACAGCACTGGCCACGCCCCCCGGTGGTTCAGCCAATGAGGGTGAACCTGCCAAGTGACGTCATGGCTGTGCCCCATGCCATGCCCCCATTGCACCCACCCTGTCTTTCCCCCTGCAGCTCACCGCAGACCGGGGATCTCGGCTTCTTGCACCACCAGCCTGGCAGGCGCGCGTGCAGCGCCAACTCCGGGGCCTCAGCTTATAAGGCAGTTTCTCTCCAACAGTGATAAGTCCCAGTTACAGGCCCCCTCTCTGGAAATCTATAAAAACATGCTCAAGGCCTACCTGTTTACCAAGTGATTTAATTAATGAACAAACAACCTGTCTGACATTTAATAGATACAGTACTGTCCAATACTGTATTGCATCTTTCTTTTTTATAGCTGTAGTCCCCTTGTAAGTGCATGCAGCTGACACACATACACTGCCCCCTGTTTGCCTCCTCTCTTGTGAGTGCTCAGGATGTGACTTGTGATGGACAAGGCCTCAGCAGATGGAATTGGACTCTGTAGAGGCGGGACCAAGAGACAGAGAATCAATGGCGAGTCCCTGGCAGAGCATTCAGGGGTAGAGCTGCTGCACCCTGTGGGAGCTCAGGGCTGACCAAGAGTGATCAGGAGTCATCCAGTGAGCTGCACATTTTGATGCTGGGCAAGGAGAACACCTGTGAACCCCAGAAGTGGCGTCAAAACAGAAGCAGCCAGCTGCCACATATCAGAAGCCACGCGTAATGACAGAGGGGATCTTCAGTAAGAGCCAAGTAAAGGGTACCAAAGCATTGTCGGAGTACAGGCCTTCTACGTTAATACACTGATAAAGCTCCAACGGTGTGCTGGCACCTTTGCACAGGCCCTAATACCCAATGTCAGGTGGTCATGGGAGAGACGCGGGTACACACCTGCACAGCATCTTATTGGAAGTGTTTATGTCCATATGTATTGTATATGTACAGCATGATCCTGCCATTTGATGATGTTTATCTTGGTGTCTAATGATAATTACCTTATAAATATTCTTATGCTAGAAACATCACTGTGGAATGTTTCCATTTATCTGACCTGCGGCCATGTGTTGGGTAACATAAGGGTGGAGGACTCGGGCCTCCACCTTAGCAGCGGGTCTAAGGTAAATGAAAGGGGTTACCTAACTGTAAATGTTTTCTTCTTGTTTCCTTTTTATAACTGTGAAGCGCTTTGCGCCCCATTGGGAGAAAAGCGCTATATAAATAAAGTTATTATTATTACTGCGGTTACAAGCCTCCCATGTCCACATTTGTCCAACAAATCGTCAAATGTCATGTTTTCATCTTTTGGAAGTTCTCTTGGTCTTTTGCTATTCCTTGGAATACAGATGTGTACCCTCCCTGTTCAACTAAGGGCATTTCTTCTTGCAATATGTCTAGCTCAGTATTATGAACAGCTAGTAAATAAGACACAGGGGATATGCCTAGGTGTACAATGTAAAAATGATGCACACTAAATACTAATTGCTTAATAAAAGAAAAAATATATTGGAAAGCTCTTTCCTAGCAAAAAGAGGCATGGTAACGTATACCTCTGTGTGTAACATAAATAGAAAAAGAAGCTAATGCATAACATTATCCACTCTTACAAAAAGTACGTTAATGAAAAAAATGTAACACCACCGAACGTTTGCACAAACCGCTTAGATCATTAAATTACATGCACAGTCTTTCGGGATAGACGCCCTTCATCAGATTGGGAACATGATCTCATGTCCTGAAACGTTTTAGAATCCAGAGACATGCTGTGGTCTGACTACTCTTTCCAAACTTGTTGATGGTAGTGTCACTGTATTGATCTATAAAGCTATTTGTGCGAAGTTCACTGTTACATTTTTTTTTTTTTTTTTAGATCATTAACATAATTTCTTTAAGATTGGATTACTATGTGCATTGGCTTTTTTCCCGATTCACAGTCGGCCCCCTGATCAGGTTTTCAGACTTCTTTGAATATATCTTTTTTTGTATAGACTTTTTCACTTCTAATTTCAAAGTCCCCAGGATAGGGGAGTACAGAAATTGTTGTATTGTACACATTTAAAACTGCAGTTCAGGCTCCCGTTTTTAGGATTTTTTTTAACTTCAATAGTTCCATGTGGGCAATCTCTACTTACCTAAACAACTGCATAGCTGCCGGTCAATTCATTCTCCGTCTATTGATCGGCAAAGTTTGGCGACATCTTTAAATATGGGGAATGTAAATCGTTGCTATAGGAACAAGCATGCTTGTTAAAATAGAATACAAGAAAATTGGTCTTTCCAAGTATTTTTTTTTAAAACAGAAAATGCTAAAAGTATTTTTTCTTACTACAGAACTGATTAAAAAAACACACATGCAGGATATTGCTTGAACTTCAGCTTTAACAGCCTTTCCCACATATGAGTTCATGATACATTTTTCTAATAATTTTGGGCAGAACCACGCCACTCCAAAAAAACATGTTTGACTTTCTGAATGAACCAGTATGGTTATGTACCTAGAATATCATAGAAGCAGCTATGAGTACAATACTCACTGCAGAAGACTTTTAATGAATAGTGCTTATCTGGTCAGGGGCGTGCTAAATTGTCAGCATGTAAAATTAATTTCCTAGATCATGCTGAAGCTTCATACACTCGTAGGCAGGGAAAAGGGGGGCAACCACCACACGATATTGAATCATGCAACAGTTAACACGTTCATTAGGAGTGAAGGGGGAGTGTTTCCAATTAATATGTGATGCTTCAGTGCTTCGGTTAATGACATCCCATAACTGCTAGGCTCCAGCTGACCCACGCACTAGCAGAGCATTGCTAGGTATCTACTTTATCTCTTAGTTATTGTGGTGGGATCTGATTTTCTACCAGGTAAAAGGTTTAACTGTTCTGCCTGTGGAAACTGTGGGCTGGTCTAGTGGTATAAAAGAGGGTCATAAAAAGTCATTACAATGTGCTTCATTGTAGGAGAACTCATTCATTTCAGAATAGTGGAAAAGTACTTTAATATGCACACATATATTGATGCTATTAGAACAGCAAAGCAATGAACCTTTATAAAATCTAGTCTGTTTTCTATAGCCGTAAATAAAAAGGAGTCCTTGTTTCCAAATAAAAAATAATAATCATACCATATACCACCCTCCAGCACAGTGGTTTCCAACCCTTTTATGGTTAAGGAATGCTACAATTATATTGTGAAATTCTGCGGAACCCCAACCCTTTCTAATAGTGCGTCTGAGATCAGATGCATTGTAAGGAACCCCAACCCTCTCTAATAGCGCGTCTGAGATCAGATGCATTGTAAGGAACCCCAACCCTCTCTAATAGCGTGTCTGAGATCAGATGCATTGTAAGGAACCCCAACCATCTCTAATAGTGTGTCTGAGATCACATGCATTGTAAGAAACCCCAACCCTCTCTAATAGTGCATCTGAGATCAGATACATTGTAAGGAACCCCAACCTTCTCTAATAGTGCGTCTGAGATCAGATGCATTGTAAGGAACCCCAACCCTCTCTAATAGCGCGTCTGAGATCAGATGCATTGTAAGGAACCCCAACCCTCTCTAATAGCGTGTCTGAGATCAGATGCATTGCAAGGAACCCCAACCATCTCTAATAGTGTGTCTGAGATCACATGCATTGTAAGGAACCCCAACCCTCTCTAATAGCGCATCTGAGATCAGATGCATTGTAAGGAACCCCAACCCTCTCTAATAGATCAGGTGCATTGTAAGGAACCCCAATTTTCTCTAATAGCGAGTCTGAGCTCAGATGCATTGTGAGGAACCCCAACCCTCTCTATTAGCGAGTCTGAGCTCAGATGCATTGTAAGGAAACCTCAACCTCTCTCATTGGGCGTCTTGAGATCAGATGCATTGTAAATTCTTCTGTATGTGGTTCAATTGTACCACAGTGTTGAAATGACCAAAAATTGCATGAACTCTTTAGGGATGCCCGGAAACCCAAGCGTTTCTAGGAACCCTGATTAAAAAACACTGCTCTAGCATCACAGAACATTACAATAATCACTACTAAAAGCTTCAATCTTTGGGATGGGAGAAACTCATTTCAATTATATTGCAGCTCCTAGTGACATTTAACAAGGCACTTTATTTTCTTGAGCCCCACACCCAAAATTGTAATTGAAAACTATTTTACCTGGTGTCTACACTGCCAGTACCATATATGAATACATTATTAATAATATTATTACTGTAGAGAAATGTCTTAGATATCCAAGAATGGGGGAATGCTGCAGATCCTGTGACCAGAGGACAGTCCACAAGGGGTTGTTGGAGCAGCTGCATTATACATTTGTACCTTTTTTATATATATTTTTTTTTCACTTTTTGGTGGAGGTTGCATTTTTATAATATAGGTGGTCGATTAATTTCACTGTCACGTGCACATTTATATTTAGAATATATAGCACATATCTTATATATTGAGTTCACTGATCCTATTTCACAAAAAGAGTGCCCGGTCACACCCCTCTTGTTGTATAGAGAAATGTGTTATGGGCCTTTCAAGCGGTAGACTAAGTAATGTTTTCTAAGTCACCCAAGCAGAAGGTGTTGAAGATGCAGCTTTCTCCCCGCCACGATTTTTAATGAGCATGGAGACTACCCTAAATGTTAATTGTATTCTTTTGTGAATTTGTAATTTTAAGTTACAAACTTTTGAAATGTACTCTAAAGACATTTTGATGTATAGTATCTTGTGATATCCTTTAGCTGACCAAAATTTGAGTTAATCCAGATACATATATAAAAAACAGATAATCAGCGCTAAAAAACTGTACAAACAATAGTAATCTTAAAGCAGTAGGAGATATTGATCATTACAACAAAGTCCAGGTCAGTTGAAAGAAGGATATAGGGTAGATGGCCCAAATAATTCCTGGGGTCTGAGCGGCTTCTGTGGAATAAACCAAGTGCCTTTTGTTTTATATTTATATATCAGAATATATTTATGCATTTATATATGCATATATATGCAAATATAACTGTATGCTCATCTGCATGTCTTAGGCAGGTCTGCAACCCCGCCTATATATATATATATATATATATATATATATATATATATATATATATATATATATATATATATATATATATATATAGTGTGCAGATCTTTTGGAACCTTGTAGGTTTCGTCTTCAAGTATACAACATATGAGGTTTCTAAAGCTCTGGATACTTGAAGAAGAAACCTATAAGGTTTTAAAGCTTTGTACACTTTAATTCCACCTAGAAGAACTCTAATGTTGGTCTTCTAACAGGTATCACAAGCTACATAGAATCTGCTTCTCGCAGGAACCAATACCACAGCTACTAGAACTTTGAGATACTTCTGAAGACATTCAATGTCATTATTTTTTTTAAAGGAGCAATTCAAGTGGGCAACGTTGTTGAGGTTTTTTTTTTTTTAACATAGAATTTAAATCAGGGGGTCTCCGGAGCTGAATCCCGGTAATGTCAGCCCCGGGACCCTCTGCTTCCAGGGATAATTACCTCCGAAGGGGGTGCTGGTATCCCTCTGCTTTTTAAAGCTCCCGCATCACCTGGGCCAATAGGAAGCAGCACCGGATGATGTCACGGCTTCCTATTCGTCCGCTTTTAAAAACGGCCATCACGTGATTCCTAGTGCCGAACCAGAGAAGCTACCGGCACACCCCAGGGAGGTAAATATCTCCGGTAGCAAGGGGTCCCCGGGGAGAAATTAATGGGGTTCAGCTGCGGATACCCACTGCTTCAATACTGTGTTTAAAATAAAAAAAATTAAAAAAGCAAAAAAATGTGTTTGCTTGGATTGCCTCTTTAAGGTGCCAATCATGAACAATAAGAGTGAACATATATGTAGTTCAAAGTTTTAGTACTCCTATTGAACCTAGAGAAGTGTGAAATTGTCAAGCTGTCGTACCTTTTTTGTGGACCAACAAGATGCTAGATGAAATGTTACAGCTGCCACCGCACAGCAGATCTCCTTTTCCCATCTACTATACACAGGACACATGACATACATATATGTAACGGTTCTTGCTCCCCCCCCCATCTCATATTGGCCCTTCTGTGCATAATCTGCCCCCAGTTACATCTCAGTGTAGTGTGGTGCACCTGCTGGCTCACAGGACTCCTGAGTCTCCCGCTCGTTGGTAGTGGGGATTTCACCATGACCGGCATATGAGGTAGTGCTGAGTTCTACTCACAGTTGGTGCAGCGCCTCCATCCCTTCCAGATCCCCACGATAGCAGGGAGGAGTTTCTGGAAGAGAACTCCTGGGTGCATCCTCTTGCTGAATAACTCCAGTCTCAGACAAGAAGGGTCTCTTGAACAAGGGCATCTTTATTTGCATGGTACATGGCAGACTGCCCATCATAGCGGCTGACACTTAGCCGCACATCTTGTAGCTGCACTCCATTAGGAAGGTCCCTCCTGACTCTTTATTCAGCCAGGTATATTTCTGCCACCTCTCCCCTAAGGGAAACTACCAGCTGTGCCAGAGCCCTGGACACAGTGGGGTCAGCTTGTCACTCTCTGCCAGACAGACTTGAACTGCTGCAGACCTTGAACTCAGGATCAACTACTTAAACTCAGCCTTCAACTAAATAACTTTAGGAAGTGATGCGGAATATATAGGTTCCAGAAAGACCCACCTCTGAGTCACTAACAGTGGACACAGAGCATGCTGTCACTTCCTTTGCTACATGTTACACATCACAAGGGGGTTGAGGGCAAACCTCCATGATGACTACTGGCAACCTGCCCTCTTAACAGGAGTTACTGCACAGCATGAGAGAGATATGTAACACCAATTTTACACATGGCTACATCTTATAAAAAAACAAGCCTGTGATGAAGGGGGAGAGGGGAGTACAAACACAGAGTATACTGGGGTAGATTGTATGACAAGATTGAGATTGAGGTTCTGTGGCTGTTTGCTGTCACGGGGAAGGCAAGAGGACTAGGTGAGGAAATAAGAAAGGTGCATGTTTTATATTTGGACTAACAATTGTTAGCCCAAATAAAAAAAGATATCACCTAATACAGAAGTACTCCTTTACTCTGTACTATTGCAACTGGACTAACACAGCTATTTCTATGTCATTTAATTAGAGAAGGCAAAATGTGTGAAATATGCTTCTCGACTTCTTATTAGCCACAGTTATATCGTGTGTGTTCACAGGTACAGTATCTGTCTATGTGATGTATAGAGGAGTGTTTTGGTGGTTACATAAGGTAATGATACTGTACTATATTGAACCTGCTCTTTCTCGCTCTCTCCCTCTTGCACTTTCTTTGTCTCCATCCCCCTCTCAAAAGACACCTATCAATCCTGGAAGGCACCACTTAACCGGACTGAAATATGTTTTCTGGCGTGGGATGGTGTTTAATGGCATAGCATTGCTTAATAAATAAATACACGTGTAGCCCCCTTTCCCCAGTGTCTAGGGTGACTACGTGTGGTGCTTTACCTGATGACTCACAGGAGGCCTGATCCTCCACTAAAGGGAGCCTGGGGTGACCTTGTTCACTTACACACATACAGCGCCTCCACCTAGCAGGGATCCTCAGAGCGTGGGACCAGCTTATGATATAACAGTATTTACTGAACACATGATAACTAATCACACAATATAACTGGTACAATATAGATATACACTTGGGTAATATCCCCACAGTACGTGTAGGTGCGGTGGCACCGGAGCCCCAGTGTCCGTCCCACCATGTCAATCCCCCACCCCCAAGTGTAAGGCGTAGCGCTAGCCCATGGATCATTGGTGCACATGACGAGTGTGATACCTGCCCGGGCTCCAGCACACGGGTATCGCCGCCTGTAGAAGGGATCAGTCAGGTCCCAGGTAGTCGTCATCTGCCTCTGCATGGGGTGGACTCCCGCTTGAGTGTCCCACCATGAGGAGAGTTTATGCCTTGCAGTGGTGGTTTCGTCCCAGACTAGGGTGACCAGATTTTGAAATGTAAAAACCGGGACACACTAAAAAATATTCAGAAAACAAATTAAATCAAACGGCGCTACCCATTTTTTGCTTTTATCCCTCCCCCCATCCTCCCTCCATCTCTCCCCCCATCCTATCTCCTCCTCCCTCACCCTCCCATCCTCTGCTCCTCCCTCTCGCCCCTATCCTCTCTCCTCCTCCATCTGCCCATCCTCTCTCCTCCTCCATCCGCCCATCCTCTATTCTCCCTCCCCCCATCCTCTCTCCTCCTCCCTCTCCCCCCTATCCTCTCTCCTCCTCCCTCTCCCCCCTATCCTCTCTCCTCCTCCCTCCCCCCATCCTCTCTCCTCCTCCATCCACCTATCCTCTATCCTCCTCCCTCCCCCCATCCTCTCTCCTCCTCCCACTCCCCCCTCTCCTCTCTCCTCCTCCCTCCCCCCATCCTCTCCTCCTCTATCCGCCCATCCTCTATCCTTCTCCCTCCCCCCATCCTCTCTCCTCCTCCCTCCCCCCATCCTCTCTCTTCCTCCCTCTCCCTCCATCCTCACGCCACCCTCCTCCTCTCTCACGCCCTTCCTCTCTTCCTAACCTCCTCCATCCTTTCTCCCCCAACTCCCTCTCCAAGTCTCCATCCTCTATCCCCCCTCTCCCTCATATATACACAAACATTACACCATATGCACACATACCAAACATGTAACATTAGTTTCACACACAAACCATATACTAATACACATTTAGATTCAACATATACAAACATATACAAACATTAAATATACAACATATACATGCACATAGTGCATGAAACACACATATGCATTACAAATATACACACTTACCAACACACACACGGAACCGGGAGATGTAGTGAGGAGCAGCTCAGAGCAGGAATGCTCTGCAGCGCCACCTGCTGCCCAAAAGCCAAACAGCCCTGTTCTCCTCCCGGCTACAGCTGTGTGACCAATGTGACCGGCTCCGGGATCCTCCCCTGAATTCCTTCTACCGCCGCTCTCCTCCCACCCACCCAAACCGGGAGGACCCCGGTTGATTAATAACCGGTACCGCCCAGAAAAAATGGGACATTTTCACAATTTTTGGGGCACCGAGACAGCTCATTAAAAACTGTGACTTCTGGTCACCGTATCCCAGACCTCAGGCTGCCAGTACTGATCAGCGTCTCTGCTGTGTCCCTGACACTATAGCGCTAATGGGCAATGTCCCTATCTGAAAGGCCTGTCCCTAAAGCACCCACAAGCTGGTTGGTTCTCAGGGCCTACCTGGGGTCTAAGGCTATGGCCCCGCTGCACACGTGTCTGCCAGGCAGGCAGCGCGTGCAGCCGAGTTCCCAGGTCTGCAGTGAGCTGCAGGGGGAAAGACAGGGGGACGCGTGACGGGGGAGCGGCCATGATGTCACCCGGAAGGTTCGCCCTCATTGGCTGAACCGCCGGGGGCGTGGCCTCGCGCTCTGTTGCTACTACTAATCACAATTTGCCTGTCTGCAGGAAAAACGCACCACGTGCAGGCCACAATCGCAGCGCGCCCGGCCATAGCATGCGCTGCAGTAGCCAGCAGGGACCAAGCCTAAGGCACACCTCCCTGGACACTAACTACTTGTCTCTAATCCCCCTCACGACTGGTGTGGTCCCCGTAGCGCGCCAAATGTATCTTTCACAGTCCTCGGGGATACTACAGCCCTATTGGCTGTATTCCCCCATGTGTGCTGAAGCCCCTGAGGCTGCTGGGACTTGTTGTTCCCCTGCTGCGGAGCTATTCTGTAATGGCCACCGCTCCTGGCGGTGCCTCTGCGGTGAGGTAAGGGGACCAAGGGGGAGACCAGGCTACACACGCATTTATTAATCTCTCCACTTGCTCCCTCTGACTGGTGTCATGCGTTAAAAAGGAAATGCCTCCTAGGACCAAAGTGTACTAATGGCAGTGATATGTTAAGGGGTCATCTGGGTGATTGATGTCGTTTTTTTCTGGGGGTTTTTAAATCCAAAATTGAACACCTATAAGTATTTTTAAATCATCAGTTAGTTTATAAACATGGTGAACTGAGACTTGGGAGAAGTTTGATTTCCTCTGTCTGCTCCCCTTTGTGTGATTTTGTTTGTTGGTTCTCTGATAAGGAAAGAGTGGGCTACAGGTAAAGAAAGCACGTGATTGACAAACACTCCCTCATTCAAATGCCCGTAAGAAAAGTAATTTGTAATTTCCAGAGAAACACACTTTGATTCTTGGGCGCCTATTCTAGTAGCTTTGATAAGGCCACATCCACAGTGCAGGATAGGGCGCAAGCTACGTAGCTCGCCCCGAAAAAAACACTGACGCCAATGCATATGCACATAGTGCGAGCGTGCTAGCACGTGCACATGCGCTACCGGCGCGTCACAATACAAACAAGTTTGTATTTCAAACGCGACCCCACGTCATGGAGGAGCATGGAAGCCAGCGCGTTCCACTATGGACGTGGCCTAAGAAACTCATCAAGCTTTTTGAGCAGTTCACGAACGATTTGGCTACTATTCCTAAAGCTCCGATAACTTGCCAAACTCATCCGGGAAGTACATTTTCCCGAGCGGTCTCGCTCCGGCACAAACATTCCGAGCGAGAGCTGAAAAAAAGCAAATTAGCACCATTTTGATGCCATCACGCTATTCTAGTAGCCCCGATAATTTAATCAGGGCTCTGAAATAGCGAGCTTATCGCAGATCTCATCTCGCCACCCCAAGGGTGACAAGATGGGATTTGAGAGTAGGACTTAGGCCTGGGACATAGTGGTGTGAGCAAAGCTGAGCCGTGCTGAGCCGCGCTCACACTCGGCACTGAGCCCCTGCAGCCGCAATGAGAGCGGCTTTAGCAGGGGCTCGCGCACGCGTCCGCACGCTTGGGGAAGCGTGTGTCTCAAGAAGATTTCAAATTTGGCGCTCGCCAGAGCGCAGGGCCGGTCACGTGCATGGTTCGCCCAATGAGTGACGTCACTGGCCCGCCCCCAGACCCGCCCACGGACGGCGCGCTGTGTAAGGCCAGGGAAAGCACCGCTTTCCCTGAGCCTCAGCGCGCCTCCGCCCGGATTAAACCACTATGTCCCAGGCCTAAGAAATAAAAATATATTTTCCCTGCATCGGATTGAAGCAGCGAGTCCGCGGGGCTGACCCACATTAATACCAGCTCCGAAGACCCCCGGCTTCAATGCAATGCAATAAAAATACATTTACAGGCAGCTTCATTACCTTAGCGGCTAACCGCTAAGGCAATGAAAGGGTTAAATACGAGTGCCCGGTTTATGGTGGGTAGCGGGGGTGGGTGAAGGTGGTATTTGGCCCACGGTGGGTGTTTAGCGGAAAGAGTTAACCCCTTCATTACCTTAGTTTTTACTACCACTATGGTAATGAATGGGGTTAGCCACTCCCGCTACCTACCCGTTAGGCATAAACACCCACCACGGGCCAAATACCACCTTCACCCACCTCCACTACCTTAGAACTTCGAGAGAGGCTGAGATCTCATCGCTGCTGTCCCGAGCAGTGTTGACATTTTCCTACCTAACGATTTGAGATGGTTTCAGATTGTTTCTGAATACTGTGTTAACACAAATGACAAACCATTCAGTGGGAACATGCCACATCGTTCCAGATGGCAGCAAAGTTATCAAAGCTACAGTACTAGAATAGGCCCCCTTGGAATCTCATGAGTTGGAAAGAATTGTTCTTATAACCGGTGAACAGCACCAACATGGAATCTTCATAAGTGTAATGATAAGTTCCCAATGTATGCAGCGCAGGTGAGATGGTGATGCCACTTCCCTAGCATCCAAAAGTCAGACCTACAGTAATAAAATGTGCACAGCACTTGGTTTGCAAAAAAGAGTAAAAACGTACATTTATTGTAGCACAGAAGTCACATACAGGACATGTGGAAACAGCAACTTTTTAGGCTAAAATAGCCCTTTGTCAAGCCATCATGGTGGCATCCCAAACAGGCGCCTCTTTATAGTCAGTAGCATGGGCAAATAGTGCCCCATCTCCCTTGTTTTTCCCACTGATGTTGGGTGTCCTAAATCATGATGTCAACATAATCACGAGGGGCTGTGGGCCTAAGGAGCAGACCCGTCCCTTGTAACCAGGCAACACGGTAGACACGAGTAATATGAATCAAATCGAGGCTATATAGTGTAGCCTAGCTACAGTAACCAGGCAACATGATGCTCACAGAAGCAAGTACTACTGTATAAATGAAATTGAGGCTACTAACAGGGAGCATCTTAAAAAGTCCGCAGCATACTGACACAGTGTGAGTTATAGGCCCGGACTCTTCTCCAGAAGAAGGACATGAAGGTACAACAACACAATAAAGTAAACAAGTAAACAAACAAAATGAAAAGAAAAAGAACACATTTTAGTATCATACCTAATTGGTTGTACTACATATTGGAAGTACATGATTAGTAGAGCTAAAGAGAACGAAAGCCGTAACGGAGGAGGGAGGAGGCTCTTGTCATTAGCAAAACTTGTGCCAAAATCTCTATATTGGGCAAGTACGGATCCTGGAATGTTAGTAATGTATTGTCAAAAAATCAAACATTTGTAAAACTAAATTAAAAGGGAAAGAGACCAGACCAGACTACATACGCTTCGCAATAGGATGATTCTGTCATAGATAATAGGAACTTTTTAAAACACACCTCTTTAATAAAGCATATGGGTAGTTCCTTGGCTGATACTATAATAATAATAATAATAATAATAGAATGTTCTTGTATAGCACTGCTAGTTTTACGTAGCGCTTTACAGAGACATTTTTTGCAGACACTATCCCTGCCCCATGGAGCTTACAATCTATGTTTTTTTTTGGTGCCTGAGGCACAGGGAGATAAAGTGACTTGCCCAAGGTCACAAGGAGCCGACACCGGGAATTGAACCAGGTCAGTCAGTGTCTTTACTTACTGAGCCACTCCTTCTCCCTTATACTTGGACCGTGGCCCCTTGCAGACGGACTTACCAGAACATTCTCCTTCGGTCTCTGTAAGTTCTCCCCACTTACCACTTAGATTGTAAGCTCTTCCTACTGTTCTATGTCTGAAGCGCTTATTCCCATTATTTGTTATAATATTATGCCACATGTATTACTGCTGTAAACCGATATGTACCTGGATGGCACGATATAAATATATAAAAAAATTATATATATATATATATATATATATATATATATATATACATACTGTACATAGAGAGAATGCAAGCGTTTCTTGACATTATTCAAAAGTGGTAAGCCTCATATTGTGCCAGGTAAAACTTTCCATACTGGGTAAGTATGGGTCCTAGTAAACCGCTATAAGGATTGTTAATTCTATTCTCACATTGTCAAAAAAACAGAAACTTGTAAATCTAGATTAGTAAGGGAAACGGAAAAGTCAACAAATGGTAAACAGTGAGGTCCCAGGTTTGGAGGAAATCTGCCCGTCGATTCTATAGAGTTAATAGAGTAAGATAAAATATGTTAGTAGGACTCCACACGAGTCCCATTCTGTATAATATGGGATACAAATATTCAATATAGGTAATGAAGGGGTTAAACCCTCCCGCTACCCACCCGGTAGGCCTAAACACCCATCATTGGGGCTAATACCCCCTTCACCCACCAGCGCTACCCACAATAAAAAAAATACACGCAACAGCCCTACTAGCCACCTCCTAGGATACCCAAAACCATTGCAATATTTAATAAACAAAAATACACAACCCACCCCCTGTGCCCCCACATAAAACCATTATTTATTTTTTTACACACAGGATTAATACCACAGGCTGGCGGGTGTCCCCAGGTTGTCCATGCGGGTGTCTGTGGGCTCCCACGTGTTCCATGCTAGGCTCAGTGGGCCTCACTCAGGTGGTCCCTGTGGCTGTCTGGGGGTCCCCGGGTCATCCCCACGGGTGTCTGGGGGTCCTCGGGTGGTTCCCATGGATGTCTGGGGGCCCTCGGGTGGTTCCCATGGGTGTCTGTGGGCCACCCAAGGGTGGTCCCTGCGGATGTCCGAGGACCCCTGCCCCAGGTGAACCCCCCGGGTGTTCTCAGGTGGTCCCTGTGGGCATCCGTGGGTCCTCGGGTAGTCCACATGGGTCCTTGATGGCCTGCGGTACCATTCCTGTATTAAAATTAAAAAAAACATTTCAATAAATACACCCCCCCCCCAACCAACCAAACACATACAATACAGTAATGTGCAAAATAACTATTATCCAGATATGGATAATAGATTATTTACCCGTTATTAAACACAACATTATTCAGCCAGTATAAATAAAGTAAATATAAACCTACTTACCCCTGCCAACATGAAGAGTGTCCTCGTCAGCATACTGCAGGGCCATGTCCTTCGATGCCAGCAACAATACATAAAAAAAATACAATCTAATGGCTCCTAGCTCGTTAATCATTTTAGCGGTTAAAGGGGAATTAAGCACAGCCATTCTGATTGGCTGGCTTCAGTCCCTTTCATGACGTCACATTAAAAAAAAGGGCAAAAAAGGGCACATGGTTTTCACAGCCAATCAGATTGCATGCGAACCATTTGCCGCCCAAATGTGACATCACAGGCCATATTTAAGGCTGTGACATCTCATTTGACCTCAAGAAGCCGACGGGTCAACATTGTGGATGTAACATGGGATTTTTGGATTGACAGATGAAGATAAAGACAGAAGATAAAGAAAAGCAAGAAATAATTGCAGATGAAGAAAGAAGAAGATGATGGAAGATTACAGGATGTGGGTAACCAGTGCATCAGAGATGAACACGTCCCTTAAGACATATATAAATCATCTGTTTGGACCTCTCCAAGATAGTAATAATTGAGGGACTTTTTTCAGCCCCTGAGGAAGTAGAGTGACATCTACGAAACGCGTAGTGCCAGTGGCACAGCCACTGTTTGATTGACTTTGGACGTTTAAGGTCATTTGGCTTTGGAGACCTGCTTTTCATTCTGCCTGCCAGCTGTCCCTTTAAGGCCACGGGTACTATCGCGCGCGGGCGCGCAGAGACTTCCTGTTGCTCCGGAGGAGGAAGTGAGGCGTGTCTACACGCGGTGCAGAGCTGTGGACCCCGCACACCAGCCTCCACGGCCGGAGAGGTTCCGGCTACCATCGTAGGGACTGACTGGAGTTTGAGCCGCAGTGGAGCAGAGACATCACCCGGCAGGGAGACCATCTCTATCTAGGACTTGTTCCTACCATGCGAGTTTAAGCCTTGCTGTCTGTAAGTAGGGCTCCAATTTTTGTGTCCCAGATGACCTGCGGTCCTTTGTCTTGGCATAGTTCTTCTTTTTAATAAATAGTTGTTTTAATTGTCGCTAGGATTCTTAATTGTTTGTATATATTAGTGCATTACTGCTCACCCTACAGTGTTGCGCTATGATTTTTGTTTGTTTGTGTTTATTTCTTTGCATGGTCTGTCGAGCAAGTGTGCGGATCCCTTGAGGAGTACAGGACATTCCACTGACAATTTGGCGCCAGGTTTTTCTCTATTTTATGTTATTCTGTTAGTACTGGCAGTATCACCGGGCAGCCATCCTTTATTAGAGGTTTTTTTTTTTTAATATCACACTGTGTTTTACACTTTAGCGCTAGTTCACATTTATTTTCACCAATAATTGAGGGACTAGTACTTAGTGCTATCAAGCACAATAAATAGTACATGTGTTATCCCCTATACCATAGGCAATAAAGTGATATATAAAGAAGACTCACTGTTTGCTTCTGAATTTCTTCACTTTCAGACCCCTCAGGTATCCTCAGCAGCGTGCAGTCCACCAGCAGAGACATGCAAGGAGTAGGTAGATGAGGCAGTGCACTGCTAAAAAATGGAGGAGGCTAAAGGTGGCAAAAAATGGGTTCCTTTATTGAATAAAAGGATCAAACATGACCCCTGGGTGTCACAGCACAAGCACCCCTACGTGGTTCGGGCCGTGTGCCCTTTATCAAGGTGTATGGAAGATTACAGAAAGAAGAATTGTGTTACTTGTCCAGGATCTTCACGGTGGATGGCGTTGGATTATGTTTCGTGATGTCACGGTACGAGAGCTTGCCGATTCCCCAGGATTCGGAGGGCCAATGCTTATATGTACTTTTATTTTAACAGGTTTTTTGATTGTATTTTTATTTTTTTAATGTTTTTCATTGACTGCGGATGTATTAATCTGTGCCTGTTTAGGGTACAGATGAATACAGTGGGAGCCAATGCATTTTTTGGCAAATTAATTTCTTCTATTGACTGTTATATTTTCTATTTCTTTTTATTGTTTAGATTTAATTGATTTGAATTGTGATGACTTGTTTTTTTCTTTTTACAGATTGGTTAGTGATTTTATTTAATGATGTTACTACTGGCTTTACTGTTACTACTGGTGGCTACTGGTTTTAATTAATGTGTTGCCTAGTGGTTGTATTAATTAATTGTTGTGTTGGTTACTGCTTTTAGATATGAAATGTATTTTTTGGCTACTGGTATGATTTATGTAATTGATTGCATAGTTGTTTTAATTATTTTATTGATTGGCTAGTGGTTTTATTCAGTTAATTGCTTGGTTGGCTAGTGCTTTAAATATTTTTTTATGGGTGTTTAGGTGCTTGTTGTATCTGTTTTATTATTGTGTATTTTTTACATTCATGCTTTTGTAATAGTGTGACCATTGACTGCTATAGTAGCTTATCATGCCAATATTATATGCCACTCAATGGGTACAGGGTGGGTATAGTGGGTCCGGGTGGGTGGTTAGGCCTCCCGGGTGAGTAGTGGGGCAGGGTGGGTTAACCCCTTAATTACTATAGCAGTTATTAACCGCTAAGGTGATTAAGGGGCTAGGGGCCATTAGATTGTATTTGTTTATGTATTGTTGCTAGAATCGGAGAACATGGCCCTGCAGTATGCTGACGAGGGCGCCCTTTATGTTGGCAGGGGTAAGTAGAACAGTTTTTATTTACTTTATTTATGCTGGCTGGCTAATGTTGTGTTTAATAATGGGCAAATAATCTATTATCCATATCTGGATAATAGTTATTTTGCACATTACTGTACTGTATGTGGTTTTTTTTGGGGGGGAGGTGTATTTATTGAAATGTAGGCAATGTTTTTATTTTTTTTAAATACAGGAATGGTACGGCAGGCCATCCGGGACCCACGAGGACCACCCGAGGAACCCCGGACACCCGCAGTGACCACCTGAAGGCCCACGGAGCCCAGCGGGGACCAACCAAGTGCCCTCAATCACCTGTGGGAGCCCAACTGGGTGCCCAGTGGGGCCCGCAGACACCTGTGGGGACCACCCGGGGACCCCTGCCGGCATGTGATATTAATCCTCTATCTAAAAAATAAATAATGGTTTATGTGGGGGCACAGGGGGTGGGTTGTGTATTGTTTTTTACTACATATTTTAATTTATATTGTCTTACTAGTGTAGATTATCAAGGGTAGATGAAAGAAATCCAGTAGGAAAAAACTGGAGCACAACTTCACAAAAGACGTGGTTAACACAGGACTTGTAGAAAAAGATTTATTGATTAAAAAACATATACATGGGTAGTCCTGGCAGGTACTCTGACGCGTTTCACTTCCATTTTTCCCATTATTTGAGAACACATTATCCATTCAGGTCTCCAATACTCATATTGGTGTTGATGTAAATATCATTATTAATATTAATTATTCTCTCAATGATCGAGAATTGTATAACAATTGTTGCATTTCATGTTTTAACTTTAATTATGAATCATGTTGGTGTTAGTAATATCAAGATTTTCTATTTTGTATTGATTAGGAATTTTTTGAGCTTTCCACATATATACACTGACTATATGGTTATGAATTCATTTGAATATTATGATTCATGTTATTTGGAAATAACAATTACCCCTTGCTATTACTTGTTTTTAATCTAAAATTATTATCACTAGTTGCTATCCATAGTTACAAATATAGCCAATTGAATAATCTTTTCTATATACTACTACATATATATATATGTCACCGGCTGTTTAAGACATATATTAAATTAATTCATTAACATCTATTGTTAGTATAGCTATATGTGGATCGCAAGATGAATTTACTTTGTTTTTAATCCCTTCAATTTCTACTGCGCATGACACTGATGACCCTGTATGCCGCGAGAGCGCCCTCCAGCCAGGGACTCAGTTTCCCATCATGCTGTTCGCAGCATACTGGCAGTTCATTGGCTGGGTGACGTCACGTCCGGTCTACATCCGGTATATCAGAGCTCACCAGACACGAGTATGTTACTCTTTGAAAAAGCCCAATTGCAGGGTGAAACGCGTTAGAGGTGCAGGGGTATGCCTCCCCTCCTCTTTTTAACCATTTTTCAATAAAGGTTTTTGTATGCAGCACAGTCCGGCCTCAGAAACTTTCTTCCTGCATCGTGGTGCCCGCTGGTCTGCCTGTCCTCGTCGGTACAGGTGCCTGTTCTACTTTCCAAAATAGCAAAGGAGCACACAGAGCCAGGTGTATCGTGCAAATACGTGAGTACTATTGCTGCTGTCTGAGAGCTGCCCCAGGCATTCAGGGTCTTTATAGCTTAGGCTGACAGAGAGGTCTGGAGGGGTTTCAAGACTCCCCCTTACAACTCTCTATGCTACTGCTAGACCGTTTGCCATCTAGGGGTTAATATACATAGCCTCGAGCATGCATTCACCACACCACGTGACCTGGTCTCTCAAGCAGAAAGATTTTTATAACATTTAAAACAGTGGGCTAAAAGCTCTGTAGCATTGGTTAATTGGGGCTTCAACCCCAGTATTTTTGTTCCGCTTTGTCAAAGAGATAGCAGGGGGGCTTCCCGAGATACAGGCCCCGTTATAGGGTACCGGTATCTCCTATGCATGTAAATGTCCCATGTCACGTGACCGGGACATTTCAATGCATAGGAGATACCGGCACTCCATAACGGGGCCTGTATCTCTGGAAGCAGGGGATCCCCGGACCTGAAATCAACACAGTTCTGCTCTGGAGACCCCCTGCTCATCTACACTAGTAATAAAAAATAAATTAAAAACATTAATTTCGGGCAAGATATGCACAGGGAGTGGCGATTCTCTCTGAGCAGCTTTCTCTGCAGCTGAAAGGAATCGCCAGGTAAGGCCTATTCAGAGGGTCAATACTCACGTTGCCATCTACTCGCCCGTTTTGTGAATTTTGCTATCACAGGTAATCAACGCTTTCTGAATACTTTGATAGCAACGCTCACAAAACCGGCAATTTACATGGCCCGGCGATTTTGTTTATGAACCTTTAGTGCATAGGCCCCATAGTGTCCAACATATGGATCCAAATGGCCTCTTGCCGCTTGATGATTGAACACTTTAATTGGCTAATGTCATGGACAGCTTGTATGAAATGTGAAGCCACAGACAGGTCCATATTCCTGCACCGTATGGTGGACACATGCTTGTTTCACCCAAATATGCAAGGCCATAAGGGCACTTGACCAGATAAATGACAAACTCTGAGTTGCATGTGTAGTGTTGTAGTAGATGTTAAAGCTCTTCCCAGTATGTGGATGAGTGAATGTTGTTTTTCCATTTAATACATTATTACATTGAGCGCAGCTCAAACATTGAGATGTTCCAAATCTTTGGGGATGTACCGTAGAAACCTCTTTTTTGGGCATTTTCAGGTGCCTATATCATTCCAAATCAGTTCGTCCCTTACATTGGGACCTCGTCTACACAAAAACAGTAGAATGAGCACAGTTTTGGATAATCTTATGATAGTGTGTGTTATACTGTATGTACATACAGTTTGACTCGTGTGACTCCCTGTCCCCTCTGGCTCTCTGCCCCCTTTGACTGTCTGTATTTGTCTCCTGTCCTGTCTCTGTCTCTCTGCCATGTGTTTTCTTATAACCTGCCCATTTGTAGGGGTGCCCCAGCCACTGAGCACTGCGTTTAGGGGTACTACTGCCATAGGGAGGCACCTGAAGCCAGTATTGCAGGTGAAGGGAGACAGAATGGGAAATGTCAAATTCTCTGATGAAGAAAATCTTGTTCTGGTAGAGAAAATTATAGAGATCTTCGACCAGATAATGGGTCGCGTATTACATAAGACCTCTATGACTATCAAGAATCGGCACTGGCGCAATATTGCTGAGTCTGTAAACAGCATAGGGGTGTTTCTAAGAGCAGTCCAGCACCGCAAGAAGTATTTTTCAGATATTTGAAGAAAAGTCAAGGACAATATGGCACTAGAGTGCTGGAACCATAGAGGAACAGGTGGCGGACCGCCCACTCTATGTGTACTACAGCAAACAAGAGGAAAGACTGAAATCTGTCATTAATAAAGGCATCATTGAAGGCATCCGTGGATTTACTGACACAGGTCGTCACGTGCCGGAGGAAGAAGATAGAAGAAGCTGGTAAGTTGAGAACTGTTTAAGTTGTATAATACTATACAAGAATTATATAAAAAAATATGCAGAAAAGAAAATATTTGTGTATATACAGTAATAACAATTCGCATACATAAAATAATAACTAGCACATACTGTAGATATCATTTACATATATTAAGGCTTACAGTACATTTTACAAATATAGCAATACACTTATATTTTTGCAATGTGTAATGTTGGATTGTTTTAATTTTGTAGGTCCTTCCTGGCATTAACCTGGCCAGGCACAGATTGTATCTTCTGGGGAAGAAGAATTATCTGAAGGTCAAAAAAGACAGTCATCTGATGTTGAAACTGTCATACTCACCTTAGAGCCTGTCCCTTCGCAGGAGACACAAGAAGCTGCATTACCAGAAGTTGAAGTGGCTGTTGAAGAGCGGCTTCAGACACAGGAAGGAAGCAGGCCTGAGACACAGGAAGCAAGCAGGCCTGAGACACAGGAAGCAAGCAGGCCTCAGCAATGGTCAGCAAGCAGGCAATGGAAAAGATCCATGTCCGCTTATTCTCAGAAGACAGCAGTATATTCCATTCTGTACAAGTGTTGCACCGCTAATCCTGATGAAGAACCTCTGCATGCTACGTTGATCAATGTTTTAAGTCTCATAATGATCTTCAAAAGAAAAATGAGATGTGCAGAGAGAGCAATTACATACAACTAAAGAGTTCAATACTCTTTTAAGATGGCAAAATTGTGTCACAACCAACATAGCAATGTACAGCTGGGGTGCCAAACACAAAATGGCAATTTAGAATGATTGTTTCTTAATCCAGCAGTCTATCAAAGTTTTTTTAGGCCACAAATGACTACAGCTACCACTATTTCTTCACAGGCCACCACTACGGGCAGAAAAACACCCAGTCGTTCAAGATCTTTAAGTCCTCTGTGTCACGGGAGGCCAGGACTAACACACCAGGGGTCAACTCGCCAGACAGAAATACAGAGTTTATAAAATTGATTTATTGGAAAAAGGAGTATCCACAACTACGTACAGCAAATCAACACACACACACACACACAACTGGGGTTATCCTATAAACTAGGTGCAGAGATCTCCCTAAAGAGATTTTCTCTGTTTTTCCTCCTGCAGTGTCCACTGCAGCTTGTCCCCGTTGCTTCACAGCTTCTTTCCCAGCTGCTTCTCCAAACAAAATCTGCTTCACAACTAGGGTTGCCAGGTGGCTTGTCCAAAAATACTGGACACAATGGCGAAAGTTGCGACGCGCGAGAATCGTTGGTGGGGAAGAATGTTATTTATAAATGACCTGACGGTTATGTAATTGTTTCTAAATTTCACTCCAAGTATTTACCATTCTATTTATATTCTATCTCGTAAAAAATCTGTGGAGGAGTCTTGGGAGGGAGCGCCCTTCCGAGGATTTTTTTAGGGAATAGAAATTAAATAGTGCAAATTGGTGCATGCTTGGAGTGAAATTTAGAACAAATTACGTAATGGTCAGATCATTTATAAATAACTGACCTGCAGTCATACTGTACATGGCGAGCAATACTGATCTTACTGCTCCTCACACAAATTCCAAGATTGTTGCACCCCTCCTCATCCTCTCTCCTCTTATCCTCTCACCCCCTTGTCCTCTCACCCACACCCCTCATCCTCTCTCATCCCCCCTCCCTTCATCCTGTCACCCCCTCCCTTCACCCTCTCTCAACCCCCCCCTTCATCCTCTCATTCCCCCTCCCTTCATCCTCTAACCCCCCCTACCTTCACCCTCCCTTCACCCTCCCTTCATCCTCTCACCCCCCCCCCCCGCTCCCAGTCATCAGTACAGTAGCATTCAAATTTAGACTTCAAAATCCAGCGTTAAATTGCATATTAAATCATGCCATTGAATAAGTAACCTGCTCTGCCTTCTTGGGCATGATCTGTAAGAAGGGTGCTGCAGAGATTGCAATGCTGCTGTGATGAATTTACAATGGTGGTTATTTTTAATAGGTCTTGAAAATGGTTAGACTTAGTATGGTAAAGGAAAAGTAAGTGTGAGTGAGCAATTGCTCAAAGTTGTCAGTACTGTATGTACTGTCTGTCACCACACGCACACACACGCACACACACGCACACACGCAGCAGGACACAGGCAGCAGACAGGACACAGCCTCACCTCTCTGCTGCATGCTTTTCCTCCGGTCTTTGGCCCCACCCCCAGGCTCCTGCCACCTCCTGTGTGCACACAAACTTCAGATTTTTGTGTCTGTTACAATTATTTAACTTTACTTTATTTACTTTATTAAAACCAGTCACATCCCACCAGGGGAGGTAGAATGAGCAGCCTTGCCCAGGAGAGGGTGGTAAGGACCCCAGGAGGGTGGTAGTAGAGGTAACTCCCATGTTTGTCCTAGCGTACTCACTGGGGGTAGGTGCTGTGGTTTACAATACAACGTTGATGACGGCAAAATAATGTGTTTTTATTATAGTCAAAAATGTCTTATGTGATAGGAAAATTAGTATATTAGGGTCTTTCTTGTGGTGCTAACCCCTTCAAGGCAATAGCTTTCCTAGTATGTTTGTGCATCCTTTACTTTTTTGGCCGTACATTGGGATTTAGGGTCATATTTACTGCTCAGTGTTTCTCCATAAGACCCCATATGTTCCATTCAATAAAGTGGGCCATAAGGCGTCTTTACGCGCCTGAAGGTGTCTTACATAGTAGCGAAAAGTAGTAAATATGGTCAATAGTCTTCAATCTATTGTGACATATTAAACCAGCATGTGGAAAGTACAATGCTTCAGGGGTTGCATTCACTTTATCAATTGTATTGTTTGACTCGAGTGCACTAAACAACAATATAAACACATCGCAGAATACCAAGGAACACACCTGAAATAATGTGCTTTTCTCGTATTTGTGTAATATGGCACAATACAATGAAGACTATGACCCTGTTCAATATACTGTACAGCAAAACAATCATCAACTTGCACCCAGGAAAACACATTCAGAACAGCGGCGCTTAATGCTTCACTAATGAGGCAACAAAGTGCTTTGCATCAGATTGAATAGGGACCTGTGTCCTTTACGGAATCAAAAGGCTCCATTCTGAAAATAGTATTTTAAAGCATCACTGATTCTTTCAATTAAAATTCAGTTAAAACGTAATGGTCGCTAAACTGCAGTACTCCCGCTTTTGGCCACGTTGGAACACAAAATGAAGTAGTGTGTGTACCTGGGCATTTTAATAGGACCAATCGATGGCAGTCTTTCAATGGCTGACAGCCTGGTGGTGTTGGCTGGGTCTGTGCAGTATTCAATCAAAGTTCAGCAAGACGCGGTCGCACAATAACACCGATATCACTTCAGTTTCAGCATCTTGTACTGTCTATTTAGCAGGCAGATACAAATAGCATCACGCTGGGCACTTGGCCTGTGCTTTTAAGGGTTGGCAGTGCTGACAAAATGGAGGAAATGTTGCTCTATCCAAGGTCACCATGGACTTTGGAGACCCCAGAAGAAATGGTCAATCTAGAATTCGATAAGAGACCACCCCGTGATTCAAGTTGGGCTTCATTATCAAAATCTATCAAAAATAAAGAATTGTGTAGAAGTAATTGCAACTGTAGTTAAACCTCTGCAGTTATCCAGCAAATAATCTGCTGAATAAAATGTGGCAGATCTCTAGCAAGGAAGAGGTTAAATGATGCTGCTAATTTTAGGTCAGTACATTACAGGCCCCTCCAGCAGAGAGGAACTTGCTATCATTGACTGCAGAATGGAGCGATCATTCCTTTATCTGAGTGAATGCAGGGCCTGATCATCTATTACAGGCACTGTTCTTATCTGGAGGGAGAGATAGAGACGGAAAGCGAGGCATATAGATGTATATATCGAGAGAGAGAGACAGAGATCCGTGTCAGGAGCCGTGTACCGAGCTTTCAGCTCCTAATAATATATGATGAAGATGAGTGAGCTGAGGTTTGTCCTGGGGCAGTCACTGTCACCTCCAATCTCGGCGCTCTGAGCTGTGACCGTAAATGCAGCGGAGAAGGTGAGGGACTGAACTTCCAATGACCATTTCTGCTGCTAGTATAACAAGCATCTGCATCAGCAGCAAGCAGAAAGCAATGGGGTTAATTGCAATTAACACGCACAGCTAGATAACTCTTACAAAGTCGTCTTTATAGATTTTGTTGATTTTAAATGATCCCATTTATAAGCAACTCTCGGTTGCAAGATAGGTAACAAAATGTGATACGGTATCTTAACCCACAGATTCATTTAGCAACATATTTTGCAGCTACAATAATGTAAAAAGATGCAATCATAAAAAACCTTCCCTGCCATTTTCACCACAGACTCATGAATAAATATGTACAGTATTTACCAGCTTAACCTTAACACTGGTTTGTCAGGGTCTAAGCCCTTAATGAGTAAAGAGTGCTCCAGAAAATGTTAATTTTAGGGAGTTGCAAAATAGTTGTTAGAAACTAATCCTCCCCCATAATGTTTTACATTATCAATATACATAAGTGTTTTTAACATTAACTAATTCAATGTAATTGCTTAACATAAAGTAGATAATTAGGTATATATTCAGACAAGTTGTGTGCACTGAAAATCTATTGTCATGAACTGCGCTGTGCTCTATTGAAATTGAGAGATGTTAATCCAGGACTGACCAGATCTGTCTATGGTGATCTGCAGCAAAGTCATTACCCTACCACTCACCTCTCCGTAAAGACATCTGCAGGAGATCTTGGCTTGTAATCAAAAACTCTTGAGGGTTTCAGTCAAATATAACCATTTGTAGTGCTTTTTAAAACCCAATTTTTATCCGATCACACAAACACATTTAGCTTCTCCTATTATCAGTAATGTGCATTACCGCAAAGAAGACCATAAATGAAATGGTCCGGTCACAGATTCACTTTGCATAGTTTGTAGGCTCCTTAACACTGTAATTTCAGACCTAACAAAAGCACCATACTGTACAGTGAACGATGCAGCTTTGTATATGCATCTTTCCTCCAGTTACATGGAAAGGGGGGAAAGTGAGTATTTAAATACTGCTGCATAGTTAGAAAACATACTGTATGCAATTATTACAAGATTACTTTATGGTTATAATGCTGATCTCTTTATAGTTAAGAAGGTTTGACTTCCTTATACACTGAGGATCGGGTGCAAGCTCCGCTCCAGGGTTTGATTCTCACTTGCTGCAGGCCTTCCTCATCAGCTCCTGCGCTGTGTGCACTCAACGAATCAGCACTCTGGTGTCACTTTAAGCCTCTGCGGACCAGCAGTTCCCGGACTGGCTGAATCACCCTTTATATGCTCAGCCTTTGCACCTGCAATTTGGCTGAGAATAACGGTTGTTTCATGCGACGCGTGCTGGTCGCAAGTACGCTGTTATTCCTTGCCTTGCCATCTTTCTTTCCTTACAGTTACACCAAGACCCTTGCTACGGAAACGACTACCCACCTGTCTCCTGCCCTCAAACTCTGCTAAGGATATCACAACGCTGCCTTCTCCTACTCTTGACCTCGGCTACGTTACTCCTACTACTCTCACCTCTCCAATTCCGACCCGGCTACCACGACCATGCACCTGCATTCCAGATGCTACTTCATGGCCCCTGGTCGGTGTATCTATATCCCCACCTCAGCCGCGCGGTTCAGTCCAGTCTGCGGTGAGCATCCGTTACTGTATGCTCAGCCCCGCAAACATGGACCCTGCTGAGGTGGGTTGAGCTTTGGCCCTGCGCAACAGCTGGTTCAATCAAGTGCAACAGCACATAGACCAAACTATGAAACATGGATTTGATGCAATCCACCCTAAACCAGCTACAGCGTGCAGCGCTGAATCCTGCATCCCCAGCAGCGGCTGTCCCAACACTGAGTCCCATGACTCCCAACCCAAATCGCTATGGTGGGGCTCCCCTCATCTTTCGGGGGTTTCTGAATCAATGTTTCGTTCAATTTTAACTTACCCCTTCTCATTTTGTGTCTCAGCATTCAAAAGTCATATACATAATTTCCCTGTTAACTGAGGAAGCCTTGGCGTGGAGATCTCCCATCTTGGAGCTCCGATCAGACGTCACAAGCGACATTTATCTCTTCACATGGGAGTTCCAAAGAGTCTTTGACACCCCAGGATGTAAGGTAAAGGCTTCTTCCTCTCTCCTACATATTTCTCAAGGCAGTCGAACTGTGGGCCGCTACGCAATTCAATTCCGGATCCTCGCCACAGAGACCGGATGGAACAATGAAGCACTGGTAGCAGTCTTTTGGCAAGGCCGCACGGAGAACCTCAAGGATGAACTCGCTGCGCTAGAACGCCCTGAAGGGTTAGAGGATCTGCATGACCTGCATCTACAGGAGAGATGCACCGAAAAGGGCTGAGCGCAAAGGAGCTACACAATCACTTTATACTTTTCCACCGGCTTCCAGTACCGACTATTCTCCAGATCCAGAGGAGACAACTTGGGGGTAATAGCTTATCGACCAACGAGAAGCAGTGCAGATGCAGCTCCGGCTTATGTATGTATTGCGGTGCCACCGGACATCAGACTTTTCTTTGTCCCAATGAGTCGGGAAATGCCAAATCCCAGTGAGGAGAGTGAGAATCACACTTGGAACTCTACATACTTCTCCCTCTAGTCTATCTTCTAGGTTGATGCTGTCTATCAAATTGTCCGATCAATTCGCGGTCAAGTCAAATGCCTTTCTGGACTCTGGGACAGGCGGCAATTTCATCAACCAAAGTTTCGCGGAGAAACATGGTATCCCGTTGGTACAGAAAAAATCTCTGGTAGCTTTGGAAGAGATAGATGGCAGACGCTTACAACCAGTGCTCATTTCCTTGGAGACAGTTCCGCTACGGTTGGAGACAGGTACAGACCATATGGAAAAGATCCGACTGAACATAATCCACTCTCCTAATATTTCCGTAATTCTAGGATTACCATGGCTCCAACTTCATAATCCTTTCTTGGACTGGGCGGAGTCTCGGCTCGTCCATTGGAGTTCACGATGCCTAAAAAACTGTTCCGTTCCTTCCCAAAAGCTGGCTGCTACTTCAGTGCCGTCTGAGCAGAAAACCGAACTACCCAGTATCTACTCTTCCTTTCAGGAAGTATTCGACAAGTTTCAGTCCGAGGAGCTGCCTCCACATCGGCCCTTCGACTGTCCCATTGATCTTTTTCCGAGCTAAGTACTTCCTAGAGCAGGTTCATATCCATTGTCACCTGCGGAGAACTGCTCCATGAAGGAGTACATTCAAGAAAACCTTCAGAGGGGATTCATCCATAAGTCTTCTTCTCCCGCTGGCACAGAGTTTTTCTTTGTTAAAATGAAAGATGGAACACTGCTTCCGTGCATTGACTACCGAGGACTCAACTAAATCACGGTAAAGAATCGAAATCCGTTACCACTCATTTCTGAACTGTTTGACAGATTGCAAGGAGCCTATTGGACTTGCGAGGGGCCTATAATTTGGTGAGAATTCGTCAGGGTGATGAGTGGAAAACGGCTTTCAATAAGCGTGATGGACACTACGAGTATCTTGTTAGGCCATTCGGACTTTGCAATGCTCCAGCGGTATTTCAGAACTTTGTGAACAAGATATTTAGGGATCTCCTCAACAAATAAATCATCATATACCTGGATGATATACTGATCTTCTCTAAATCAGCACAAGAACATCCAGACCATGTGACGCAAGTTCTAAGACGGTTGCGGGAGAATAATCTGTTCGTTAAATTAGAGAAATGCAAATTCCATCAATCCAGTACCTCTTTCCTGGGATTGATGGAATTTGCATTTCTCTAATTTAACAAATAGATGATTCTCCCGCAAGTCAATGCCATCTGGAGTGGCCACGCCCCCTCTTAGCCTGGAAGCTGTTCCGCGGTTTATAGACTTTGAAAATTATTACCGTAGATTTATACAAAACTTCTCATCCATCCTGGCGCCTATCACCGCGTTACCCTAGAAAGAAGCGGATCCTTCTCAATGGTCTGCGGAAGCAGATGATGCATTTGACAGACTAAAGACAGCTTTCCGTTCGGCTCCAGTGCTGGTGCATCCAGATCCCCGATCCTGCGTTACCCTTTACCCTTGAGGTAGACACATCTGATTTGGGGGCAGAAGTGGTACTATCTCAGTGGAAAAACCCAAAGGCCAGATTGCATCCTTGCGCATACTTCTCCAAAAGATTCTCCTCAGCCGAGCGGAATTATCACATGGGCAACTGAGAACGTTTAGCCATAAATGGAGACATTTGCTGGAGGGTACCGAAAATCCGGTGACTATCCTCACGATCACAAAAATCTCTTGTAAATAGAGGGCGCTCATCGACTGGGGTCATGACAGGTGCGGTGGTCATTATTTTTCTCTCATTTCAACTTTATTATTTCATACCTACCAGGATCCAAGAATATAAAAGCGGATTCCCTTCCTCGCCAATTCCTGGTCGACGACACAACGAAGGACAGTGAAAAACACATTCTTCCTCCGAGTCACATCATCACGGCCGTCAACTTTTACTCTCTAAAAGACATTATTCGGAATCGATCATTAATCCCAGATGGTCTCAAGGTCCCCGATGGACGTCTTTTCATTTCGCCATCCTTTCAACAAAAGTTGCAGTTACACCAAGATCCTTGCTACGGACACGACTACCCGCCTGTCTCCTGCCCTCCAACTCTGGATATCACTACTCTGTCTTCTCCTACCCTCAACCTCGGCTGTGTGACCCCTACTACTCTCACCTCTCCAACCCGGCTACCATGACCACGCATTTGCATTCCGGGCGCTACTTCGTGACCCTAGGTCAATATATCTATATCCCCACCTCGGCCTCGCGGTTCAGTCCAGTCTGCGGTGAGCACCCGTTACATACACCCAGTGTTTGTGCCTTTGATTAACATTGGAGAGAGAGAGAGACTGGGTTACAGTAGATATGTAGCTGGTTCTGAGTGAAAGGCTGTTGTCTCTGGCAGCCACAGTCTGACTTTATATAAATGCATTTAAATCAGATGAGGGGAGCTGAATAACCTTTATTACAGAGGTAATACGGCACTCCTATGTCCTTTTTATCAAACCTGCACCAAAGCATACTAGCTGTGATCTTGAAGTTTCCACCTGGCTCCATATCTCTTGAGCAGGTCTAGATTTATTAGATTAGATTTGAAAACCTGTACGGGTTGATGCAACCATTAAATGTAAAATATGTATGTAAACAAACTGCACACAGATTGTTTTTAAACCTTCCTATCTGATTTAATTACTGTAATGGCTAGACTGTCAGACTGTTCTCTTTCTGAGAAATGTATGTATTCCCCAGCATGTAATTTTTATAGTTTACAGGAACTGGTGGAAACACTGCGAGAATGTAGGTTGTGAAATTTCACCTACTGCAACTACTATATTTTGAAAAGACCCAAAGGATAGGTAAGGTAATGAGCACAGTAATTTCATATGTCTAGGAATAGTATTTCTCATGCTTGTTAATGGTTCCAAATCACCCCTCATATGTTCAGAGATGGCTAATATGCTAATATGCTCACAGTGCTCAATCTAAATCTTCCTAAAAACCTCCTCCGGCCTTAGCCCCAACAGGGTCTGTAGAGATCTTTAGTCTTATGACCCTCATCCTCCTGCTTTCTCTCTCCATCTCCCCTCCTCCCCTAAAAGTCTGGTCTCTCTCTCTCGCTCCATCTTTCTTTCTGACGCTAAATGGCAGAAAATGACTTCATCTTGCCATCAGAAATGGCTGCTGCAGGATGCTCTTTTATTCCCGATTAATTGGTGATTAATAGCTAATTTAGTTATAACAATTAACATGATGGTATTTCTCTGCGTTAACCATAGCACTGCCTAATGAATACCATTAATTAACATCTGATTTAACATACCGAGCAAGCTATTTACCGCCAGAAAACATGAATAACGTTATGTTCATTTTATTAGTGAATATGGAGTTAACTGTTGCAGCCGTTAAGGTTAGCGTCAAGTTAAGCCTAACACCTCATTGTAAAATCTACCTTTTAGCATATTAAACACTTTGCTGTGAGAGATTGCAGTGCAACCCCATCCGCCAGTACAAGGGCTAAGCATATGACGGCCATTAGTTCACTTTGGCATGAAGTGGGACTGCACGTTTTTGAAGTTAGAGATATTTAAAGCAATATGAAGGCCGGGTGACGTTTCTATGTAGAGTTGCCATCTGGCCCCATATCAAAGGAATGCTTCTATCAATTAAGGTTTTAATATTAGGATTGAAGATTTAAAAATCTGAATTGATTGATGCCTGCTCGTATGGTGAATGGCTCAGAATAGCTTGATCCTGTTCTGATGTTAACAAATTACTGACACAATGTGAAAATGGGGAAAAATATTTTCTGTGGGGAAAACTCTGTATGTGGCCAGCACAAAGTAGATACCAAAAGCAATGAAGCAGAGTTCCCAAACCAAGATACAAATTAGATCTGTACTCACAAGTCTCGTAATGCAGTGTCTTCCATTTACAGTATTTAGAAGGACAGTGGAGAGTGCAATATTTCAGGTCCCAAACTGACCTTTCACCCCCTGGTGAAAGGTCCATGCTGATGAAAGGTCGATATGGGACCTGAAACATTGCACTCTCCAGTGCCCTTCTTAATAAATGGAATACACTGCATTAAGAGACTTTTGAGTACGGCTCTGCTTTGTATCTCGTTTGGGGAACTCTGCTTTATGCTTTTGGTAAAAAATGACTGACCAAAATATCTATCCTGGACCCTTTGGTAGCCCTACTCCCCTTTCTCCAAAATGTCAGCATGCCATAATAACCTTGCCATTCTTCCATCCTGTAAAGATCAAATGAGCCTGACGAAGCCGAACCGGCGAAACGCGTTGCTCAGCTTTCTGTCCCAGAGAGGTCACCGTAGCAGTCCTTTCCGGATCGCGAATCAGCTGTGCCCCAGAGCGGTATACCGGACACGGGAGCAGGGACACAGTAGTGTCGCAGCGGTTATGGACTACTCGGTCGCAGCCTACGACTTTTATTACATTTTATTTTTTATTAAAACATACATATTTTAACCTAACACCTCTTTCTGGCCTCGCAACTATTTGTGGGGGCGCACTCCAAGACGAAGGGGTTCCAATACCTACCCCCTCCGGAGATTCAAGTGGAGTCAACAGAGGAAGAATGGACAGCTAAGGGTAGAAGGAGGAAGAGACACCCCTGATGTGTGCTACACTTACACAGGGCCGTGTAAGTGGTCATATATATATATTTAGATATTTCCACCCCATCCCCTCTCCCCCTTTGCAGCATACAGTAAGTGCATTGACTGTGCTGACTAACCCTTGTGCCCTTCTGTGTGTGATAGGTGGGCAGGTTACAAATCTAGCAGCCTTCCCACTATTGTGTTTATCTCCCAATGTGTATTTGTGCACTGTGATTATATGATATATCTTTCATTCGTCGCTCCCCTATTCCTCTCACTACACTTGCTTTCATGGATCCTGGATTGATCCTAGTGGGGTTGAGCAGCATTATCATTTTTCCCCTGAGTGTCTGCACCATTGGGGAAAACTCTTGGGACTTGTTCCAGGTAGTATCAGTTATTCTTAGCCGATTTTGAGTTTGCGCCTGAGTTTTCTCAGTATAGCTCATTCTTCCATCCTCAAAGTTTTGACAAAAAGCCTTCATGTCCATCTGAAAACCCAACTTGTCAATAAAGCTTTGAATCATGACTCCACGTACCTATCCAGATGCACTTAACTCTTAACTAAGCAGGTCTTCCAAAATATGTTTTTTGACTGCATGGATTTTGGGGCAGGGATTATTTTCCCCTCTATGGTTCTTCTGAGTGTGTTAGTGACAGGTAGGGGTCAGTGGTCCTACCACATACAGTAAGTGCAAATGACCCTTGATGTCACAGACACTAAGTGCTTCCTCACTGCTGTATTTCAATATCTGGTTTATCACTGCTGCTTTTTTGGTTGGCTCTATAGAAATAAAAATATGCATATATACAATTACAATAATATACGCCTTTGCAGCCAGAGAGTCCTGGAACACATTGCAGAGTAGCATGAGGGCTACACTGAAAATTAATTTCAGCGCATACAAGAGTGCAGGTGTTTGATAATACCATCTTTTAAAATTAATGGCGTTTCTGATTACAATCAATGGTATTACCGGATGAGGAGTAGTGTTACAGTATTACATTTTGTATGATTTAGTAAAGCATTATTTCAATATATCCATATTTAATTTCTTACTGAAATAAGCTGTTATGAAATCAGTGCAGCTGCAATAAGATATGTCTGGGGGAACTTATAACTACATACAGCTAATAAGTAAAAATAAATAGTAACTGTATGTCAGAAAAGTAGAGGGGAGTGAGTTTCAATGAGGCGCCAGAGAAGTATAAGAGAGAGTAGAGATGGGGGAGTAAGAGACCGAAGCAAAAAAGATGGGGATATAGGAGTAGAGGAGAAGGAAATGAAAAGGTCACGTGGAAAGAATGCGAGAGAATCCAGGGGAGTAAATTAGTTGAGCAGTGAGATCAGTCTAGTTGGGAGGAAGAATAAGAAGCAGATAAAGGAGGCACGAGAGATAGAAAGTACATAGACAAGGAGAGATAGTGATGGTAAGGGACAGGGAGAATATAAATAGATGTAGCCAGTCTTGGGGACTACTAGTACTTTAAAGGGTTAATCTGGTAGGCTGATTCAGGTATTGCCCCTCCCCTGTATGTTTTGTGACCCGTGATGTCACTCTAGGGAGTATAGGGGGTATTTATAGCTCCACCCAATATTCTAGAAGCAGGTTCTTCAGAGTTCTCACTGGGGTCCTCACCGTGACTCTTGTAAATAGGTTTGTGTGTACAGGCAGTCCTCGATTATCCAACGGAATCCGTTCTGGACGTAGCGTTGGATAGTGAAACCGCTGTAAAGTGAGTCCCATGTTAATCAGTGGCGGTGAGCGTTGGATAACGCATTCAGGCGTCAGATAACACATTTTGGCGTCGAAAACAGCCCATAGGGTTGCATTGGATATGCCATTCGTTGTAAAGTGAAACGTTGGATAACGAGGACTACCTGTATAGTCATGTGTTGTAAGAAGTGTCCTGTCACCTTTGTTGTTTTCAGTTAGAAATGTGCCCCTTTAAGTAAGCGCCAGTAGTAAGGGCCCACAATTGTTCTCACTATTGATAAGGATGCAACATGCTCTTGGTAAGGAGTCCACGGCATAGTAACTCCCGAGTATGTTTGGACCGGACCAACCGGAAGGTTCTTTGCGGATTCCTGATTGAATAGGTATGGAGATTTGTAAAGAGAAAGAAACACCCTTTTGCTTGCACTCATTGTCTGAATTGATGTGATGAAAAAGTTAATACTTATTATTTTATTTAATTATACTATTTAAAATAAATGGGTTTAGACAGAACCTCAAACATACAAAACATACCAACATATATTAACACAAACTGGATCAGGACTTGATACCCTTCAAATAAATACTAAATTGTAGTGAGTGAACTCACGGAGGTAATCAAGAAATTTCTAGATCCCGCACTAATTTAAAATTATTAGGGACCCGCATTAAATCAGAACAGGTACCTAAAGCTGACAGTCTTGATGCTACAAAGCTGCACACATTTAATGAAAATTACCACAGAGAAATGCATCCGATACAAATAAACAGATGCAATAAAGTGATCAACTTGAAAGGTGGTCCAATCTCACGCATTAATTATGCTGACATAACATATATCCTAGACACACAATATTTAATGTATCAACAAATTTCTTTGTAGGATGTCATGTAGTCCAAAGCAGTTTTTTGATGGCCCACAAAATGTGTTTGATATAGCCCTGAGGCACGGGTCAGAGCCCGTATCAGTTTATAGCCTCCTATACTATACTAAAACTGCAGTGACTGATTGCTCAGAAAATAAACATCTGTGGAATAATTGTGTTCAGAGGTGGGGTGAGAATCACCGAGGAAGGCAGAATAGTAGTGGTTAGATTCTGCTATGTTAAAGCATAAGCTGAAGCCTGCAGCTGCAACCATATTATATTTAACCTGGTTTAATGTGCAATACAGAATATCATTGAAAGTAACAACTGCAAGCAGAGCACCGTCACGGAGTGCTTACAATGTAAATAAACTAACACTGTGGCATATATGCTTAGATAGCTCAATATAATGCCATCACAGATTGTTACAAAGTTAAATACGTTTTGTAATGGAGCAGAGCATACTCATACCTCGGTGATTTGTTCCTGCGCTCAGAGGCGCTTCTCACTTACCACCCGGCAGCGATGCGTCATGACGTCAGCTTAGTGTAATCCCTCCCACCTGACGCACGTTTCGCGGAGGCTTTTTCAAAGGTGGTAACATGGGATAGTGCAGGGGAATGTTTTATATCCTATTCACTTCCAAATAAACCAATTGGAACAACGCAGTGTGTGTGTAAGCATTTGATTCTCTTAAAGGCATATCTTACTGATTCCCTTAAAGGCATACCTTACTGATTCCCTTAAAGGCATACCTTACTGATTCCCTTAAAGGCATACCTTACTGATTCCCTTAAAGGCATACCTTACTGATTCCCTTAAAGGCATACCTTACTGATTCCCTTAAAGGCATACCTTACTGATTCCCTTAAAGGCATATCTTACTGATTCCCTTAAAGGCATACCTTACTGATTCCCTTAAAGGCATACCTTACTGATTCCCTTAAAGGCATACCTTACTGATTCCCTTAAAGGCATATCTTACTGATTCCCTTAAAGGCATACCTTACTGATTCCCTTAAAGGCATACCTTACTGATTCCCTTAAAGGCATATCTTACTGATTCCCTTAAAGGCATACCTTACTGATTCCCTTAAAGGCATACCTTACTGATTCCCTTAAAGGCATACCTTACTGATTCCCTTAAAGGCATATCTTACTGATTCCCTTAAAGGCATACCTTACTGATTCCCTTAAAGGCATACCTTACTGATTCCCTTAAAGGCATACCTTACTGATTCCCTTAAAGGCATACCTTACTGATTCCCTTAAAGGCATACCTTACTGATTCCCTTAAAGGCATATCTTACTGATTCCCTTAAAGGCATACCTTACTGATTCCCTTAAAGGCATACCTTACTGATTCCCTTAAAGGCATACCTTACTGATTCCCTTAAAGGCATACCTTACTGATTCCCTTAAAGGCATACCTTACTGATTCCCTTAAAGGCATACCTTACTGATTCCCTTAAAGGCATACCTTACTAATTCTCTTAAAGGCATACCTTACTGAGATTGTACATGCCATAGCAGTGGGGTTTATATGTTACCAGTGTATTTTCTTAAGTTGATCAATGACTTATAGCTATTTATACATCAAAGTGGCTGATGGAATATATACATGCTATCAGAAAAAATATGTATAAATGTATATGCCTGAATTCTTGACATTTACGACGCATATAAATGGTGACATGAGCAGAGAAAAAATAGAACTCTAAATAAAGGGGGAGAAAAGGAACCCCTCATTAATGCCACCTGGTGTTAAGGTGCCCAAAAGGTATATCCATTTGGATTCCTTTTGCAAGATGAGGCGGTTCCAATCTCCCCCTCTTGGACTTGGGGGCACACTCTCAATTCCCATGAACTTGAGGTTAGAAATATCTCCCTGATGGATTGAATTAATGTGATTCGCCAAGGGAGTATCCTGATGATTACGGATTGCTCCTAGATGTTCCAAAATACGCTGGCGAAACTCTCTTATAGTTTTTCCAACGTACTTTTTGGCGTATTGGCAAATCACTTGATAAATCACGCCTCTTGTTTTGCAATTAATGAATTGCCTAACTGTGAATGTTTTGGTATCATTCCAGTTTTTAAAGGTGTTACTCGGCAAAATGAAGGAGCAGGCTTTACAGCTTCGGCATTTGAAATTGCCTGTTGATCTATTGGTCAGCCACGTATTCAATACACTTGGGCGTAGATGGCTGTGAACAAGCTTATCTTTGAGATTTCTTGCTCTTCTGCTCACTAAAGTGGGGGTAGATCTTAGTACCTCCCCTAAATCCGGATCTTCAATAAGGATGGGCCAGTGTCTACTTAAAATTGTGTTTATTTCTGACCACTGGTTGTTGTAGGTTCCCACAAATCTGACTAGCTTGGGATCTTCCACCAGAACCGTATTGTCGCTTAATAGTGAGCTTCTATCGCTAAATTTTGCTCGCCGATATGCTTTAGTGATCGATCTCTGGCTGTAGCCTCTTGTCTTAAATCTCTTTCTCATATTTGCCGCCTCTGTCTCAAATGCTTCCATAGTAGAGCAGTTTCTGCGGATTCTCAGAAACTGGCCCACAGGAATGCCCTCCTTCAAGCGCTTGGGGTGATGGCTTTCAAAACGTAAAAGGCTATTTGTAGCCGTTGTTTTACGATGAACAGTTGTTTCTACCTTGTTGTCAATGCCCCTTGAGATCTTAAGATCTAAAAAGGTAATTTCCTGCAAGCCAATTTCAAACGTGAGATGAAGATTGATGTCATTAGTGTTTAGTATTTGAATAAATTCCGCAAACGACGCCCTCGTCCCCTGCCACAGGATCAGGACGTCGTCAATATAGCGGACCCACAATGAGATGTGATTGGTAAACACCTCATATGCTTCCTGGAAAACCACCTCCGCCTCCCACCACCCCAGATACAGATTGGCGTATGTGGGGACGCAGGTGGTTCCCATCGCTGTACCTCTCAGTTGATGAAAGATGGTACCGTTGAAAGTAAAATAATTGTGGGTCAGAATGAATTTTAATAAATCCAACACCAGTTGATTATGCTTAGTATATTTGCTGCTCCTGCTCCTCAAAAAGTAGGCTATAGAGTCTATTCCCACCTGATGTATAATGGAAGTGTAGAGAGACTCTACATCGAGGCTAATGAGCAAAGTGCCCTCGTCCAAACATATGTCATTAAGTCTATTCAAGACATCCTTAGTGTCTTTCAAGAATGAAGGCAAACTGTTGACAAAGGGGCGTAACACTTGATCAATATATTTACTGCATTGTTCTGTAAGATTTGAAATCCCTGACACTATGGGTCTTCCAGGTGGAGGTTGGATCTTTGTATTGGTTATGTATCTTAGGGAAGCAGTATAATGTTGATAAAACCGGGGTAGGTGACAGTAGCTTGTCATATTCTTTTTTTGATAGAATTTTTTCTGATAGACCTTGATCTAAAATTAACTTTAGTTCTTTTTGGAACTGTATAGTGGGGCTTTGTTTTAATTTTCTGTAACACTTTGTGTCAGACAATAGACAAGAACACATTTTAATGTAATCTGTAGTGTTCATGATTACTGTATTACCCCCTTTATCGGAGGGTTTTATACTGTAGTAATCATCATGTCCTTTTGTAGTTCTTGCAGCCCCTGACGTTCAGTAAAGGTTAGGTTGTCTGGTTTCTTACGGATTGTCAAATCTTCTAGATCTTTAGTGACAAGCCGTGTAAACATTTCCACGTTTGGGCTTACAGTAAGGGGTGGGGTGAATTTCGACCTTGGTCTAAGATCTGAAAATGGTCCTTCACCCTCTGTTTTATTTGATTCCTCTAATAGCGCAGTCAGATCTCTCATGTTATCCACATGAAGTTGATCTAAATGCATTAGTCCCTCTGATTTTAGTTTAAACATTTCACGTCTTTTGAAGAATTTGTGCAATAGGAGTTTTCTCCCAAAAAGGTTAGTGTCCTTAACCCAATCGAAGATATGGAAATCCTCTGATGGGGAAAATGACAAGCCTTTATTAAGGGCACTAACCTGATCAGTAGTCAATACCTTGTCTGATAAATTGACGACCTGATTAATGTTTTGGCTGAGGGTATCTACCTGCTTCTCCTGTAACGTCTCCTTGACCGTCCTCTCTATGCCCAAACGTTCCTGTCTCTTAACCAGTCCTTTTTGGCCTCGTCTGGTTTTCCCCTTTCTGCGAAAAGGGGATAACTTGGGCCCGCCTCTAAAAAATGTGAACGATCTAGATCAGGTCTATTTGTAGGTCTTTCATTGAATAGGTATGGAGGAAGTACGAAGTACATAACAGCGAGTTGCTAAACAGCGAGAAGCCTAAAGTGTATGCCTGAAAGGCTCAGTCGACAAGTGGTGGGGAATTACTAACTCTTCGCAACAGTCTTCCAAATTCTCTATTGGTAAAACAAGTTTATGTACCTCCCAAGTGTAGGAGTGAGAGCTACCAGGAAATAAAGTCCAGAGTAATATGTTTTGCCACGAGTTTCTGTCAAGTATGATGCCTGTTGATACCTGTGGAGCGTTATTGACCGCTGTCCAATAAAGCACCTTTTTGTTTTTTAATAGTTCCTGGCGCTCATCCTTTTTCTTATCTTCTTATTCACGCCCAGCCTACATCTACGCTGCACCTTGCAAAGGCCTGAGAGACGGAGCACTGCCCTTGTTTATCCTGTAGTTAATCTGATGTGATCTCCTTTAGAGCAGGGTAAGGAGGATTACATAGAGAAGCAAGTGAAAGAAAAAGGAACACAGTTAGAGTAGAGAGTGCGAGTAAGTAGGATATGGGAGGAATGCAGTTAGAAAAAAAAGCAGAAGAAAAAAAGAGTGTGTGAAAGAGAAAGAATAGAAAATGAGGAATGAGCAAGAAAGAGCGAGTGAGGTTCGAGCAAAATAGAGAGGGAGAGAAGGGAACTCATTAATCGCCAGGACCTTACATTAAGCACAAATCAGATTGATATATAGCTCTGTGCAGATTGTAGATCAAACAGATTGGCAGAATGTGAGATCATATAAATCAGACCAACTCATTACTGGCCCAGAAACTCTGCACACAGCACAGAGCTGTCCCCGGGGCTGCCTGAGCCCCTCCACCGCCTGGGCATGGAACAGCCAAGGTTAACTCCTTCACTGATGAGGCTCTAACCATGCATCTCACCCAGAATCTGCTGAGGTTGGTATGTGACAGAATGTCAATAAGGGACACCTAAAACTTAAGGGCACGGTTGAAATGGATGGGGGGAGTGAGGAGAAAGTTGGGTTTAGCAAATAATCCTAAGTAAGCGCAGTGGGAGATGGAATGAGGGTTGGTGCATGGAGAATGTAGCGTAGATGGAAGAGAGGCACTTATTTAGGAAGGACAAGCGTGCAGGGTGGTAGTGCACAGGTGGGAAAAGACCAGGAGGTAGGAGTTATAAGGGAAAGCCTGATTTCATATAGGCTACAAGTAAAGGGCAGAAAAAATAGAGAAAAGTTTCAGGACAGAGAGTGAATGGGGAGGGAAGGGAATGCAAACGGCAGGTGCAATAAGGCATTGGTAATGACAGAAAGTTTATAGCACCTAAAAATAAGAATGCACAGAAGGTTATAGGAAGGAGCAAGTGATGGGAGGATGCATGGAGGAATGAGATAAAATAGAGCTGGGGAGAGCAGATTGTAATTGGACGATATAAAATTCAAGGAGGTTATTGAAATGTTGGTGACGAAGAGCAGACAGTAGTTGGATGATCAGAGGATGCAGGAAGCGATGTGAATAGCTAGAGGGCAGGAGCAGACAGTAGTTGTATAAAAGGTGAATTAAGGGCAGTGAAGAGATGGAACTTCAGAGCAGACCGTAGTTGTATGATTGGGCAGTACAGGGAAGGAGCTTGAATTGGGGAGAGCATCATCAGCCAGAAGGTGGTGACAGAATGTACAGTAGTGCGGAGACATGAATTTGGAAACTTTAAAAGCAGCTTGAATTTAATTTAAAAAGCCTAATAGTCCCCGCTCTGAAGAGATCGCTAGCTAATTCGGTGGACGGCACTGAAATTCCATGGAAGAAGAGGTTGCCAAGATTATGAACATCAAACTATCTGCAGACCTAGTCTTCCCTATTAAAACACAGTGAAATAAGGGAGCCTGGGCAACAAGATCCCAGACTTGCCGCTTCAGCAGAAAACTACTTTAAAATTGTAACGTGGAAACCTGTGCCGTTGTGGTTATCTGGAGCAATAGGGTGAAACATTTCTTGATGCACATATAGTAATCACGCGTCCCCATTCTCTACGTGACTTGCTGTTAATTGTTCTATCCTGTTAGCTGGCATCCCATTTCTTCCATTTAGATTGTATGCACTTTGGGGCAGGGTCCCCTTTAGCCATATGTCATCATTTACCTGTTGCAATTATTCCCATTGTTTGTAACGGTTTGGGCTATATAAATAAAATTCTACATACAGGTTAATGCACATACTACAAATAACGGAATACTTAACCTCTTCCATGCCAGTCAGGTCAGCAAAACGCTGCAGACAGCACTGACAGGGAAGGGTTAATCCCTCAGCCTGCAAATTGTTGGAACGCAGTCTCGGATTAATATACAGTATGGAATTATATCTAGCAAAGCAAATACCAGTTTGTTTTGACACACTTCAATGTTTTTTATTTATCGCTTGCGGCTGAATCAAATGTAAGGAGCTTGTTAATGAAGTTTCTTATATTTGATTCAGATCTTTGCAGTGTGAGGCTTATGTGACTTCTGACCTGGCAGGTATTTTGACTCTGAGAAGGGAAAGGCAGATTTTGATACATCCTAATCTAATATAGTGTATATGTTACTAAACTCCCTACTAATTTCCTTTATTAAAGTCTCCAATTTACATTAGAAGGTAGCTTAAAATCGGTTTGGTTAATCATGATATATTGCCACTTAGGTGATTTTTTATTATTGTCATGAACGCCACACCTGTGTACTGTACATGTGACTTGTGTATGTGCAAGGGGTTAACCTCCAGCTGACTCACTTATAGTACCTCCCTGCGTGGCACTAAAAATGAGCAATAACTCCCCCAAAACTGTAACACTGCACCTAGATTACGCTGCACCACCGAGAAGAATTTACGGTCTTACCCTCAGGAGTCCTTGGTCGCCTGTGTACTGGAGAAATATGTAATTACCACAATAACCCAATAAGCAAAATACTGCACCGACACACTTTATTCGAGCAAATACCCAGTATGTACCTGGCAGATACCTGGAATGCGCCGCTCCTCACCTCTGACAAGCCCCGTTGCGTTTGCCTTCCCAGCCTGGGTTTATGCCTGGCTGACGGGCGGCTGATCTGTTAAATGATAATGATTAGGATTTAATAGGCTGCAATGCTTCGCGTGTCTACCAGATGGCATAAATTCATGAATTGTAATGCAGTATATATATATATACTGTGCAGTATTGCAGCCAGCGGGAATAAAATGCTTCAATCCCTGCCTAGAAAATACCTCAATGCACTCGGGCAGAAAACAGTCACAAACCTCAATACACCCGGGTATACCCGAATTCGTGGGACTAGCCGAGCTCGAATAAAGTGTGTCGCCAGTGTATGTGCGAAAATGCAGTTCAGCTTTTCAAAAGGTACAATTAGAGTCCAAAGACAGTACTTATTACATTTTTTATTTAATAAACAAAAAGTGTTTAGTGCTTGTTTACAGAAAAAGAATGCTACAAAGGCATACTATATATATATATATATAATAAAATATCAGGATATAAAACAGTAAACTTAATACGTTACCACCCATTGGACTCCTCAAGGGGTCATGAGATTAAAATATGAGAATTCCCGTATTATTTGGTATAACACCCCTCTCTGATGAATTCTGATGTTGATACTAAAACGCATTGTTTCTATGTTCAAAACTTTGCCCCTGTGACAAAAGACAGGCCAACCTTTTGTGTGTGTGTCTTATCTCCCACATCAACCTTTGTGACATTTATGGCTGGGAGAGAGCATGATTTTAAACCCAGATTAGTCTGAGAGCATGTAATACCCTACAACTCTCTCCCTATAACTCCTAGAACAATGCTACCCTCGGCGTAGCATTCGTGTGATTTTAATGCACACCTGGACATCAGTCTTGACAGGGATAATTATCTATGGGAGAGAAACAAATATCTGAGATATGCAATTCAGATAATCTGTCATATTTTGTGTCAATACAATTCTGCATTTTGGCTTGTCACAAATCTAGGTTAGGGTGATTTAAGGTGCTCAGTAGTGTCCTATACACAGGATAGAGGGGAGTACGAGGAGAACGTGCTGCCATCAAATCTTTGCAAGATAATGACATGCTGGTAATTAAATATGCAGACAAGGGGGGCGCTGTGGTGGTTCAGAGTAGGACTGACTATTTCAAGGAGGCATTTCGCCAACTTGGTGATGTGTCCTCCTACTCTGAACTACCACGGGATCCCACAGAACACTTTTTGAAGGAACTTTTAGATCTGGTGGACTTGGGAACAGCTACATATGTTCTAAATAAAGACGAATCAGGATTTATAATTAATTTGAAACCAGTTATTCCCATCTACCACCATCTCCCAAAGATCCACAAGACTTTGGTCGACCCTCCTGGTCGGCCAATAGTCTCTAGCATTGGATCTTTGGGAGATGGTTTGTCAAGATAAGTCAATGCCTATTTGCAGCCTTTTGTTAGGCAACTGCCATCCTTCATTTTGGACTCAGGCGATTTGCTGACAAAGATGAGGGAAGTGGAATGGAATCAGGAATTTTTGTGGGTAACTATGGATGTGGTCTCCCTGTACTCAATTATACGTCATGACCTGGGCATGTCGGCTGTCCGTCATTTCATAGAATGTCCAGGTAGCTCATTACCAATGACCACATTTATTATGGAAGCCATATGTTTTCTTTTAACTCACAATTATTTTCTTTTTGAGCACAAATTTTACTTACAACTTCGGGGAACGGCAATGGGGACGAGTTTCGCCCCCTCCTATGCCAATCTTTTTATGGGGTGGTGGGAAAATAACTTTATCTTTAACAGCACCAACACTTTTAGACACAATATTATATTTTATAAACGTTTCATAGACGACCTTATCTTTATTTGGCACGGGAGCACAGATAGTTTATTAGCATTTTTTGATTATGTAAACAATAACACGTTAGATATTCACTTTACCATGAATTATCACGCACATCACATAAGCTACCTGGACATTTTGTTTTATATTGATATAGAGAAAAATATACAAACAGATGTTTACAAAAAACTTAATTCAAGGAATTCATTTTTGAGGGCGGACAGCTGCCACCCCGGGTCAGTTATTAGGGGTATACCCAAGGGTCAGTACCTCAGACTGAGGAGGAATTGCTCCACAATGAGTGACTTCCTGATTCAGTCTGAGGTGCTGACTAACAGATTTGTTGAAAGAGGCTATGACAGGGAGACCCTCCAATCAACTCTCCAAGAAGTAGTTGAGATTAAAAGAGAAACGTTACTACCCCAGAATTCCAGAGTGAGGGATGCCAGGAAAGCAAAAATAAAAAAGGACTTTTATGGGACCAAAAAAGAGTGTCCAATGTTTATATCACAATATAATTAATCCAGTAGCCAAGTGAAGAAGATTATAAATAAACATTGGGACTTATTACAAATGGATCCCATTCTATGTGAATATACTAAACAGGGTCCAAAGTGTGTATACAGACGGGCCAAAACATTGGCTGCATTCATTTCACCAAGTGTTATCACCACCCCCCTAGGTAATCCTGATCGCTTTCTGACCAAGGGGTCTTTTAGGTGCAACCAGTGCAACATGTGCGAATTTATGAGACCATCTAGACATGTCTTTTCCCACAATCCACACAAGCAGTATAATATTAACAGCTTTATCAACTGTAATACAAATATGGTGGTCTATTTGATCAGTTGCGGTTGTGGGAAAAGATATGTCGGTCGGACAACAAGAGCCTTGAAAACAAGGATGCAGGAGCACTGCAGATTAATACGAAAGAAAGATTTAGAACACCCTGTATCAAAGCACTTTACAGAATGTGACAAAGGGGGTATTGGGAACTTCTCTTTTTTGGGTATAGAGAAAATTACAAAAAAGGAGAGAGGGGGTGATATTGTGAATACTCTAAACTGTAGAGAGTCCTTCTGGATATTCACGTTGAGAACGAGATTTCCTGAAGGGATAAATATAGAGTGGACCATCAACCACTTTTTGAGATAATTACAAATTATACCCCTCCAGATAAGATTAAGATTCCCTGGAAATCAATCCTGTGCTACTAATCACTAGTAAGCACTTTGTGATTTAATCCCAACCCCTTTTTGATCACATAGCCCAGTCTCTTGTCCAGCTTTTTTGATTAGCTTTTTTGATTAATTATATAGCCCAGTCTCTTGTCCAGCTTTTTTGATTAATTAATTATATAGATTGTTCCAACTGAATTCTCTAGCCTTACAATAGATTCAGAAAAAGAGAAAATATTGTAGTATATATGCTAGAAAACGAATCATTGACTAAAATATTGCATATGTATAGTAATTAAGGATATTGATTTACTTGCACACTCTATAAATGTTGTCAATGCCATTTTCAGCATGATCAATAAATAAATTTTCCCTAGGTACCCCACAAGGGGAGAAAAATATAAAAACATATTTGTTTCAAACATTTATATCTCACTGTAATCACAAGGATGCTCATTTGTTTTTACACGAATTTATTGTTTTTAAATGTGTTTTGTTATGTATATGTATATATTTTTTTAATTAATAAAATTGTATGTTTTGATTTTTGTGATATGGCTGCCCAGTATCGCTATATATATCCTTTAGTGCATAGAACCAATTTTTTAGTAAATTTTTTTTAGTAGATTTCATAGCATTAGTTTATAAACTCAAACTTTTGAAGCATTGAACAACAACTATTAATTAATTTATGTCTTTTGTTTATGATTCTTTTGCTCACATTTTATCATGTATATTTTTGTTGAAATTTTTTTATTCACATGAACCCCTCATGATTGGGGGGTGGGGAACATGCTCCATATTTCAGCTCTCTCCGCTGAGGATGATTAGCTGGTTGGAGCATGGACATCATTCTCTCCACTACATGTGGGTGTAACATGTGATGTGATGGTATGACACTAACAATTTCTATAGCCACACATAGTTAAGATCCCATCACAAGATTGTGGTGCTGTTTCATAGCAGCAGCAGGCACGTAGAGCTGGGATGGGGGCGGATACAGTTTCCCCTGTCATCATCCTTCCCTGTGTGGCACTCCCCTATGGGCGTTTCCTTGCAGTGGTGGAGAGATTGTGTGGGGCTGGTTACTCCCCCGTTCAGAGCCGCGATGCGCATGCGCGAGACTAGTGAGTTCTGATTGGTTATGACACAAACGTGACGTCACAGATATCGCGAGACTTGGCGGCCATTGCTACATAAACGCTCTGTATATCGTGTAGAAGCACTTCTTGATAAAGTGCTATGCACGAAACGCGTAGAAGGGTTGCATCCCTTGATTTTATGACACTTCAATAAAGATTGGATATTTTTGGCCAGACCTGTTCCTCATTTGGATCGCGGTGCGCTGCATCACTCTCTACTTTGTCACAAATCTATACTTTTTATCCTTGGGAATTACACCAGATTTTAATTATCATACATTTTAAAATCTGTAAGGAAATGGAGAGTGCCCTTTCTGTCACCTTTTGTTTGCTATCCAGAAAGGTCTCAGGATTTTTTTATGATGCTCCCTTTTAAAGATAGTCTAAAGATCAGGTCAAATCTCTGGTCAAAAGCATATATTGTTTTTTTTCCCCCCATTGTTTTATTGGCCCATTAATGGTATTTATGGTATTTTAAAAATGAAAGTTAACCCCTTAGTTGCTGTATTTTTTCTAAATAGGTAAACTGTGTTAATGTGGCACCTACACCTTCAATAGGTGCGCAAGATGAGTTGGCTTACAAGCCAGGCTCCGTGCCCATTGGCATTCCAGATTTCCCCTGACAGGAAAAGACATCTGTATCCCGGTGGTAGACTCTCTAGCGCTCACTGACTATTTTGCTCTCTGGCTGTCTCTCTCTTGGTCTCTCTCTGGCTGGCTCCTGAGCTCTCTCTCTCCGGCTATCTCTTTCTCTGCATCTTTTTTTCTGTCCGTCTGTATAGCGGTCTCTCTTTCTCTGCCCCCCGCTCTCTCTCTCTCTCTGGCCATCTCTTTCTCTGCCTATCTTGCTATGTTTCTCTCTTTCTGGCTGTCTCTTTCTGGCTGTCTCCCGGTCTCTCTCTCTGGCTCTTTCTCTCTGGCTATCTCTGATGCTCTTTCTCTTTCAGTAAATATGGGTTTTCAAAGGGTTTCAGCATACTGTACAGCTGATCCCTCTGTGATTCGTGAGCTGTTCACTGATAACAGCCTCTTGTAGTGACCCACCTATTTGCCTGCAACTAAGAAGTCAAGCAGGGAATCAGTTCCCTGGCCTTCTGGAATGCCACATACAGATAATACAGAAGCCCCTGTGGTTCCTTCACTACTACTGGGAACAGTCTCCCAGCATTCCAATACACCCACTCCTTGTCCGACTCAGAGAATGACTTTTCTGTAAGGCCTCTCAGGACTCCCAGAGTGGGGAATGGCTGCTGAGCTTTCTGACTATGTCCCAGACCCTCAGAAGTTTGGGTCTGCACTGGCACATCACTATTCCCCAGGTCCCCCAGAGAATGTCTGATATGTGGTGAAGGTCCTCTCTGTTCCCCATTTCGGGACAACCCCCGTCAATCAACCTCTCTGGGCCCCCTGAGACTGTATGGTCTGCGGTGATGGGCTGTAATGTGGAGGTCCTCACTTCCCCCAATTTGCTACAATCCCAGTCAATCACCCTCTCTCGGTCCCCAGTGTGCGCCCGGTACATGGAATTGTACGGCGGGCTCCTGAGCTTGTGCAGTCTGTTGTTGGGTCACAGTGGTCTCATACTAGGTAATCTTTTTCCCAAGATCATTTCCCAGCAACACATTAGCAGGAATATTATCCATTATGCCACACACCCTGCCCAGCAGCCCAATCCAGGTATACCTTTGCCACAGGAAAATTGTGGTGGTCCCCTACCACTGACCGCCAAATACAGGGTCCACTCAGGAATGATTTCTTCAGGTCCCACCACCCCGTTGCACACCAGGGCAACTGTGACACCTATGTTCCTCATTCCTTGGGTGAGTTTCTTCCCCACAGTGATCACTTATTAATGTATACTTCATTGTATTGTATTGTATTGTATTGTATGTCTTTATTTATATAGCGCCATTAATGTACATAGCGCTTCACAGCAGTAATACATGTGGTAATCCAATAAATAACAGATAATATAAATAACAGATCATGGGAATAAGTGCTTTAGACATTAAGGAAGAGGAGTCCCTGCTCCGAGGAGCTTACAGTCTAATTGGTAGGTAGGGAGAACATACAGAGACAGTAGGAGGGAGTTCTGGTAAGTGCATCTGCAGGGGGCCAAGCTTTATGTGCCATGTGTTCAGAATAGCCACAGTGCTATTCATATGCTTCTTTAAGCAAGTGTGTCTTAAGGTGGTAGGGCTTCATTGATAGGGCTACTCTAAACTATCTAGTATGTGTCTCAACTCCTTCTTATGATGATCTCTATATTGTGAGCTGATGCACAAGGGGCACAAATAGAGTACAGAACTTTGATACAGTACTTAGTCACTAAGGCAGATGACTTCAAAACATGCTGATCACTTGACATCTTATTAGATAGGGGCATAGGCGGATTACCCTCTCCGCCAATCGATGTTGTGGCTCCCCAGCAGTGGCGGCCGGCAGCGGCTACCCAGCTCCTTGACTGCATGCAATACTCTCCCTCCTGCTGTTGGGGCGGATCCAATTTCCGCCGACCGGAGGAAGGAGCTGTCCGGTGCAGGACCGCTCCTCACCCCAAGGTAAGTGTGAGTTGGAGTGAGTGATAGGGGGGTGTATTACCTGTTCCAGAGCGACCCTGCTCCTGCAGCATCGCGTTGTCATGCCAACGCAACATGATGACATATTGCCATGACAACACAACGTCAGAACGCCGTGACGCGGCATGTGGAGGGCTGCTCTTCAATGGAGCGCCCTGGCCAGTAGGTATGTACAATCTGCCCCTGGAAGGGGGTGACTGTATGTTAACCTGCTCCTCAACACTGTATATCAAATCGGATAGGGTGTAAAAGAGGGATAGTTATCCTGCATCGCTGAATGTCAATTAATGTTACAATTCATGCAGAATCGTTCCGAACCTATAGGATACTTGTACCCACGAAGGGTGCAGCCCTGCTTCCCATATGTTGTGTATTCAGAGGTCCCGTTCCTGGCCATAGCTCTCTCCTGCTGCCATCCCCACTCACCCAATGAATCTCTCCCTTCATCTTTTCGCTGTGCTCAGCGTAACAGCTCCAGGGAATTACAGAGTGGACGTTTAATTTGTGAGCTGGTAAAGGCAGCACATTTAATAATTAAACTCTCTGCATTTCTTGCTTATGTCAGGAAACCCTGGAGCACGATGAGACCAGGAGAAGCAATCTCATAGGGAGGCAGGTTTTACAATCAATATGGCTTCCTTAAACCTGCATACGGTCTTCATCACTGAATTTTTGGTCCTGTTTTGCAGGTGAGAGACACTGCATACTGTACAGACTACACAGTTTTAAATCTTTTAAAATCACTCCTTTACAAGAGCATGTTTTTGCATATTGCTCTGCTTCTAAAAAAGGTAACATTGCAATTGTTTACTGATTTCGTGCTGCAGTGGCTTTTATTGGACTTAAAGGAGCAGTTTCGACTACTTATTAATTAATTTATTTTTTCGCCCCTTTTGTTTTTTAAAAGGTAGGAACCAGAATCCCCGAGCCAAACGGCACTATTTACAGCTCTGGGGACCGCCGGTTCGTACCGGTGAAGTTACCATGTCTAAATCTCCGTCAGGGGAAACAAAATGGGTGCCAAATTTTGGGCCAGTAGGAAGCTACAGTTACAGCTTCCTATTGGATGGCTATTTAAATCCCTTTAAAAACCAGGAAGTAAGAACGGCGACTTCAGCAGTATCGCAGGAGCTGGCAGCCACGGAGCGGGCAATAGTGTGGTTCAGCTCTGGAGGACCCAATCGTGAAAATACAAAAGGGAAGATTAATTAGGGTGGGTTGCTCCTGTAATGAGACCCATGGAGTCATTTTGTTGGGTTTTTTTACTTTTGATTAGCAGCTTTACAACTAGTGTTCAATTGCTTCTATTGCCTCAGTCTGTAATTCCAACAGTATGTCCCTCTTTATAACCACTCCTCTTGGAAAGGCCTGGGTTTCCTATGCATTTCAGGCCACTGCAGAACTTAACAAAAAGGGTTTTCTAAACGTCTCCCTTGTGGATTTTACTGGTCTTACTTTTCTAAGCTCTAAGGCCGCGCTAACAGTGAGGACAATTGCGCGAGCATCGCAAACAAAATGCAGGACCGCTATGAGGCTGCCCATAGTAAGCACGACGATGAGCAAGCGCGCGGTACAATTTTGAGGCAACAAATAATTTAGTTTTTTTCGCGCGACGGCCGCGTCACGTGAGCGGTTCAGCCAATGAGGGCGAACCAGTCTGGTGTCACCTCTGCCACGCCTCCCCATCGACTCCATCTACAGTGCACACATTGCTCGGGCGACAGGCACGCGCGACACCATGCGCTCGGGGCCCGCGCGCACGCCCACTATAATCAATGCCTAAAGCAGCAATACAGTTTTCATTTTTTATTTAAATGATTATTATTACAGGATTTAAGCAGGGTGTCTTCGGAGCGGAACTGTGTTAATTTCAACTCCGGGGACCCCCTGCTTCCCGAGATCCGTAACTCCTTAGGTGATGCCGATATCTCTTTTCAGTTTAAATGCCCCTGTCATGCGGGCCAATAAAAAGCCGCGCCGGATGACATCACAACTTTCTATTAACCCACGGGACATTTCAACACCGCCATTATGTTAGGTACATAGCTCCCTGGCGGCTGAGATGCCATCATCCCCTACAATGATAAGTATCTCAGGAAGCAGGGTATCCCCGGAGCTGAATTTAACACAGTTTAGCTCCAAAGACCCCCTGCTTCAAAATAAAAATAATAATAAAAACAAATGAATCCTGTATTGCTGCTTTAACTTCTTATACTGTGTGTTAAAGGTCTGAAATGCATTGCAGAGCAATGTCCCACTGATCCCTACCAATTGCTTTTACTTTCTCCTGAACAGAAAGAGTCAGCAATACTATAGTTTTCTATTATGAGAAATATTTCGATAAAAGCATTTTTTGGGGGGATTATTAAAATGGACATCTTGGAATCAAATGAACATGTTATTATTCAGCTCTGATTTTCTGCTTTTTCACTGCTGCTTTCTTTGCTGATTTGAGTACAAAATTAGAACATTTGGTGTGGAGGTTATTTTTAAACATGCCCCAAAAATCCTGCATATTTTTCAGCATTTAATCTCAGAAAGCTACAGAAGGATGTGTATGAATAAGGGCATAGGTATTCCCATTGCATGCTTATTCTGGGTATGAATAGTGGGCATGTCTGGAGCCCAAAAACATTTGTGTTTTGATGTAATGCTTTATTTTTTTTAAGTTAGATGAATATCAAGTTTCTTGGTCAAGTTTCTTACATCTGAAGGGGATCGTTAACCAGGGAGGGTTGTGTCACCCCAAAACTGGTGGATTTGTTGGCGCAATGGAAAGGAAATGTTGCAGCATAGACCAGTGTTTTTCAACAGGGGTTCCCCGGTAAATCCCTAAAGGGTTCCCTGCAATTTTCAGTTCATTTGCAAATTGTACCAAATACAGAAGAATTTACAATGCATCTGATCTCAGACGCGCTATTAGAGAGGGTTGGGGTTCCTTACAATGCATCTGATCTCAGTCGCTTTATTAGAGAGGGTTGGGGTTCCTTACAATACATCTGATCTCAGACACTATTAGAGAGGGTTGGCGTTCCTTACAATACATCTGATCTCAGACACTATTAGAGAGGGTTGGGGTTCCTTACAATACATCTGATCTCAGACACTATTAGAGAGGGTTGGGGTTCCTTACAATGCATCTGATCTCAGTCGCTTTATTAGAGAGGTTTGGGGTTCCCTACAATACATCTGATCTCAGACGCGCTATTAGAGAGTGTTGGGGTTCCTTACAATGCATCTGATCTCAGACGCGCGATTAGAGAGGGTTGGGGATCCTTACAATGCATCTGATCTCAGTCGCTTTATTAGAGAGGGTTGGGGTTCCCTACAATGCATCTGATCTCAGACGCGCTATTAGAGAGGGTTTGGGTTCCTTACAATGCATCTGATCTCAGACGCGCTATTAGAGAGGGTTGGGGATCCTTACAATGCATCTGATCTCAGACGCGCTATTAGAGAGGGTTGGGGTTTCTTACAATACATCTGATCTCAGACACTATTAGAGAGGGTTGGGGTTCCTTACAATGCATCTGATCTCAGTCGCTTTATTAGAGAGGGTTGGGGTTCCCTACAATACATCTGATCTCAGACACTATTAGAGAGGGTTTGGGTTCCTTACAATGCATCTGATCTCAGACGCGCTATTAGAGAGGGTTGGGGATCCTTACAATGCATCTGATCTCAGACGCGCTATTAGAGAGGGTTGGGGTTCCTTACAATACATCTGATCTCAGACACTATTAGAGAGGGTTGGGGTTCCTTACAATGCATCTGATCTCAGTCGCTTTATTAGAGAGTGTTGGGGTTCCCTACAATGCATCTGATCTCAGACGCGCTATTAGAGAGGGTTGGGGTTCCTTACAATGCATCTGATCTCAGACGCGCGATTAGAGAGGGTTGTGGATCCTTACAATGCATCTGATCTCAGTCGCTTTATTAGAGAGGGTTGGGGTTCCCTACAATGCATCTGATCTCAGACGCGCTATTAGAGAGGGTTTGGGTTCCTTACAATGCATCTGATCTCAGACGCGCTATTAGAGAGGGTTGGGGATCCTTACAATGCATCTGATCTCAGACGCGCTATTAGAGAGGGTTGGGGTTCTTACAATGCATCTGATCTCAGACGCGCTATTAGAGAGTGTTTGGGTTCCTTAGGCTGCGGTCCCAGTCACTGCTACATCTCACGGCTCGGCGTGCACTGTGCGTATAAGCACCGCCCCTCAATGGGGCTGGGCCCAGTACGCACCTTCCCGCTGAAGGTGCAGCCGCGTCGTACTACAAGGTTTTTTTTAAACTCAATGAAATTGAGTTTAGAACTTGCGACGGAGGCGTGGCCACGCCCCCACCGGCGGTTCTCCCAAAGAGGGCGAACCAGCCTCGTGAGGTCATGGCCACGCCCCCGCAAAACCCCCATCTCGCCCCCTCCCGTCACAATCTCCCTCTCCCTGGAAGACCGCAGATCGCGGTTAGCGCTGTTCACGCCCCCCCGCCGGGCGCACGTGCCACAGTGCTGACTGGGACCGCAGCCTTACAATGCGTCTGATCTCAGACACGCTATTAGAGAGGGTTGGGGTTCTCCAGAATTTCACAATATAATGATAGGGTTCCTTAACCGAAAAAATGGTTAAAAAAGGACATAAAACTTGATACATAAATTTGGGTGTTTTGTACTTCGGGGGGTGTCAATAGGAGGAATTACACATGTATTGATACATCTCCCCTCCCGCACCTACATGCGGCTCTCGCGGGTTGGCGCTCGCCTGCTGCTGTTGTGGCTCTGAATATTTTGGACAACATTTTTTTTTATAAAATGGCTCTTCTTCCTTGAAAGGTGGCAGACCCCTGCCCTGGGCATTTGGAGAAAAGGGTAACCTAACTACTGCATTGAACTTGGCATCTAATCTCAGAGATGAGAGGAATATTAAGGAAGAAAGAACAGAAGCACAAAAGGTGTTTACATTTGAGTCCCAGGCTCAGGAAGGATTTAAATATATTAAAAAAAAACAATTAACTTCAGGCTCGTTTTATTCCTGTGTTCAGTGGAGAAAACCCCAACAGGATTAATGAGTACTCTTACTCTTGTATTACTCTGAGACACTTATTTCGCCTTTTAAATGTTTTATATATTACATCAGGGGCGGCCAACTCCAGTCTTCAAGGGTCACCAACAGGTCAGATTTTCAGGATATCCCTTCTTCAGCACAGATGGCTCAGTTGACGATATCCAGAAAACCTGACCTGTTTTAGGCCCTTGAGGATTGGAGTTGGCCACCCCTGTATTTGATCCTGTACAATAGTTACATAGTTACATAGTCACATAGTAGATGAGGTTGAAAAAAGACGTAGGTCCATCAAGTTCAACCTATGCTAAATTTAGACAACAGATACTTTATCCTATATCTATACTTACTTATTGATAGCGAGAACTTCACATGAGAGAGAGAGAGAGAGAAAGAGAGAGAGAGAGAGAGAGAGAGAGTGAGAGAGCGCGCGAGAGAGAGAGAGAGCGGAAAGAACAGGCACAGATCTGGTATTTGACATATTATTTTGGTAACAATATCACCAGTACTTTTGTTGACGTGTAAGAGTTAGCACAGATGTTTCACTTTTCTAGGAATAATGAGCAACTCCTCGGAGGCTGCACTGAAACAGCAGCCTTATTTAGAGAATGAAATAACGACCCCGGGAGTGTCACTGAGATTAAAGAGGCACGTCCCTCCAATGTGACATAAATAACGACATTAATGCAAAGACACGCAGGAAATTGCGCAGCAGGTGATAAAAAAAAACCTTCTATGTACATTTTCTTCATGTTGATCCATCCCCCACAATGCATCTTGTTACACGGGAAATATTTCAAGTTGAAAAAATTGGTTTCACAATACTTTGTTTAGCCTTTACCGTGCCGGAAATTCGAAGGAGTGCCACCGGACTTCTGGGATCGCTGAGGTTGGGATTGCGGTTCGGGTGCCACTGCTCCCCTCGTCAACCGGCCCGATAGAAGGGTACATGTGATCTCCCTCTAAAAAATGAACAAACATAGCATGAGGTACCCAGTACAAAGCACCAGGTTCTGTACGTCATAACGGCAGCGTGAGGGTTAAAACAAATTGCCTAGATTTAGTCCATTAAATATTTTACTGTCTCTCACAGTCTTTGGTAGCATAACTTTCACAGCACTGATCAGTCCTCGCTATTTCATGAACAGCTATCTTTTAACAAAAGATAAACAGCTATTTTGTACCTTGCCGCTCTCGTGCTATCATATAAACACTTATCTCGCTCTTCCCCCCTCTCACGGCGAGATACGCTGCCTTCTCGCACTGTGTTCCTTTGTGATTATCAGCCTCGTGTGGGTATGTATAAAGTGTCACTAACTAAAGCATTGCTCCAAAAACAGGTGCAAGTCGCATCACTTTAACTCTATCGGATGCAGTGGCGGATTAAAAAAAATACCCCCCGTAGGTACTAATCTGGTGCCGGCTTGTTGCCATGGCAACGAGACGCTGTGTGATCTCATGTTGCCGCTCGCGCATGCACGATCTGTGTTTGAAGGCCACGAATGCGCGATCCGCCCTTGCTGGGCGTGTATGCGCGATCTGTGCTTGTAGCTGCACGTGCGCATGCGCGATCTGTGTTCGCAACTGCACGTGCGCATGCGCGATCTGTGCTCGCAGCTGCACGTGCGCATGCGCGATCTGTGCTCGCAGCTGCACGTGCGCATGCGCGATCTGTGCTTGCAGCTGCACGTGCGCATGCGCGATCTGTGCTTGCAGCTGCACGTGCGCATGCGCGATCTGTGCTCGCAGCTGCACGTGCGCATGCGCGATCTGTGCTTGCAGCTGCACGTGCGCATGCGCGATCTGTGCTTGCAGCTGCACGTGCGCAAGCGCGATCGGCAATTGCCACAAATTCGGGACAGCATGCACGATTAGCAGGTGCCGCCCGTGCAATCGGCGCATGCCACCCGCTTATGTTCGATCGGCACTTGCCAGCATTGTGCATGCCGCCCCAAAATGTTGCCGCCTTAAGCCCGGGCATAGTGGGACTTCCGCCACTGATTGCATGAATGTATTACGGTGCTTTGCTCTTTTTGCTCCAAATTGCTTCACAGTGAAGGCTTTGCAGAGAGGTCGTAGGTCATACTGAGGAGAGGAGATCACCACAGGGCGGCTTGCAGTTTTGCGGGGCCTCTTACCTGGTCCGGTGCAGCATCAACCTGCGTCAGATGTTGCAGCATTGCGTGTCATTACAACGCCATGTGACATCACGTTGTCATGGCAACGCACCACCGTTTGACGTTGCGGCACCAGGATGAGATCCCGGGAGATGCTGCCAGACCAGGTAATACTTACATCGGCCCTGCGCTCATTGTTGTGGGGGAAGGCCTCTGTACGCGCGCGGCGCGGTGCAGGGTCACTGGCGGCACCGCCATCTCGCCGGCCTTGGCCCCATCCCCAGACAGCAATATTATGAGAGGTTTTAAAAGTGGAGTCTAACATGGGTGCGGTTTTCATGGCTCTTTGCGTCAGGTTAATCTGCCAGGTTTAGATGAGAACCTCTGCTACTATAAGCAAATGTAATAAACAAGACTATTACGCGGCATACGCGTTGCTGGCGTAAACTGACACCGTTGCAAATGATTACACCACATTTTGCACACATATCCCTCTATCCCTCTCTCTGCGCTTTACACATGGTAAGGAGCAGAGCTATTGCATTGCTCCCCTTTTAAGCATATTTACTTTAACATGCCCAGACGTACTGTAATGCATATGATTTGACGCCTATATTTATTGGTTCTGTTGTGTGTGGTTAGATACTGTACTGCTGTGTATCTGGTTAATGCTGTGCATTGTAGTGCTAACGGTAGTATATTATTTTGTCTGTGATTGTTACATTATAGCTGTGTATCGCTTTAGGACAGGTAATAGTGAATTTGGTACAGTACATTTAACAGAACTGCATTATTCTAGGCAATGCTGGGTTTTATGCATTAACACATTGTATTAGAGATCATTTTTAGTTTTGTACATTATTGCCTTTTATAATTTGTATAGCTTTGTTTTTGCATTAATGTTGGGTTTACTATATTACAGTATAGCTTTGTATATAAATAATGCTGTTTTTTTAATATTGATATTAATATATTCACCCCATTCATTTCAACTCCAGGGACCCCCTGCTTCCCGAGACACAGACCTGTGTAGGTGCAGCTGGTATCTCTCTGCAGTTTAAATGTCCCACTCATGGCTTCCTATTATTGACCCACGTGACCAGGACATTTAAACAGCAGATGCATACGGGCACCCCCTAGGGAAGTAAGTATCTCAGGAAGCAGGTGGTCCCCGGAGGTTAAATCAACGTGGCTGAGCTCTGGAGGCAACCTGCATCAAACTTATTTCAAAAATAAAAAAATATGACGGGGACAGATTTAAGTCATCATTACGGATTTTACTTTTTGGGACTGATCTGCGTATATCCCCGGGCAAAAGGAACCGGACAATCTGATGCTTCAAATTCACCAAAAAAGGTCGCCCATCTCAAATATTGGGTTTGCTATATGATAGCTTTGTATTCCATAATGCTAGGTTTGCTACATCACATCTCTGTATTCTTTGAGGTGGTTTTGTGTTTAGCGCAGTATAACACTTCTACTGGAGTTAGAATTGGAGGTGAAAACTACAAGAAGAACTGGACTCTGCACTTCAAAAACAACAACAATCCTGCAACAGTGAGAACTTGACTTTCTAAATGCTGTGATAATGTATACTCTTCCTATCCTCCAATACCTGGGAAGTCTCTCCTCCTTCATCTCCCTATTGCTTTTTCTGTTTACTGTTTCCTCACTCATTGATAAACATTTCTGTTCTCTCCAACTTCTCCACTCCCCTCCTATCCACATTTCTTCATCTCTCCTCCCCTCCACCTATGCCTGTCCATACACTGCACCTTTATTTATACACCTCTCTCCCAACAACTTCTTTACCCCTCAATAATAAGCACCCCCACAAATCCTCTATTCACACCCTCTATCTACTCCTTCCTGCTGCTGGGGATATCTCTCCTCTCCTAATCCTGGACCCAGCCCTATATATACCTGCTCTCACCCACACTTCCCTGCCACCCCTTCCCCTGCTAATAGTGTTAACCTATCTGATTTAATACTGACTAAAACACACCTCACAAATCAAGCATCCCAATAGCCTGCACTCCTGGCTACTGTCCCACACCCACAGTCACTCCTACCAACCATTGTTGCCAAGCTCTACCATCTACAGCACTTATTCCCTCACCCGCTGTCTCTAAAAGTCTCCCATCATACCTCTTAGATTGTAAACTCTTCGGGGCAGGGATTTCCTTTCCTATTGTCTGATTTTGCTATGCTTATTGTATTATTATAATTCCTTGTACTGAATTCTTTGTGAACCGCTAAGTACACTTTTGGTGCTATATAAAAAAAGACATACATACTTACATTATTGAACTGTACTTTAAAGGTAATACTATAGATTTGGCACACAATTACTCCGTATTCTTTCAGATAATCCTCGGTTTGCCATATTATATCTGCATAATCTTTGAGCTAATGCTGTAGGTGTGGTAGACTTTACCAGGGGGGCGCAAACTGGGGAGATTTTTTGGATGGGGCGTGGGCTCTTCCCCGAGGCATCTAAATTAAATGCCGGGGGACCGTGCAAGGCCTCTGCAACCTCTACATACTGAGGTTCAGCCAGCTGCAGGACGCGTGACCATGGCAACTAGGCATCAAATTATGCCGCGGGTCACGTGACGTGACCTCACAAGACCCCGTCGCGCAGGCGGGGGGGCACCAAAAAAGGTGTTCGCACCCCTGCACTATACTACTGTAGCTCTGTATTCTTTAAGTGGTGCTGTATGGTTGATACATTTTTCTGTGGCTCTGTATTCTTTAAGTGGGGCTGTATGGTTGATACATTTTTCTGTGGCTCTGTATTCTTTAAGTGGTGCTGTATGGTTGATACATTTTTCTGTGGCTCTGTATTCTTTGATGAAATGCTCTGGATTTGGCATTAGATAGCACAATGTTTCATAAAGTAATAATATTCTTTCTGATGTCTGTCTCACTGCCAGTGCTGTTACCGAAGATTGCTGTTAAAGGGCAAGTCCCTTCTAAGACAAAAGTGTATTAATGACATGGAATTTAAACTGGAGCCTTTTTTTTTTTTTTAGCAACATCTGAAAGAATTTGAAAATATTTTTTAAAGTTAGTTTGTAAACCTGATGATCTGAGACTTTGGGGGGAAGGATTTATTTTTCTGTGGCTATATTTTGTGTGATCTCACAATGCCCGGAGTCATCAAAACATGATCTGCTGAATTGAATCAGCGATATCTGCCATTGACTTTAATGGCAGATATCGTTGATTTGGGCGCAATAAAGCAGATGGCACTTTGATGACTCCGGGCTTATGACCCATATTCCCTAAACGATGCTAAGCTATAGCACATATTACCTCCCATTCATTTGAATGGGTTTTAGGGCGTGCTAAAGCATACTGTAGCCCCCTTTGATGAAGATGGGCTAGTTTATTGAACAGGAGTTTGCACAGAGAAGCCCCATCTAACCCTCTATTTTTATTTGCTCTATAATAAGTACAGGGTGCATGTATGTATGTACAGTATGTATGTATGTATGTACAGTATGTATGTATGTATGTATGTACAGTATGTATGTATGTATGTACAGTATGTATGTATGTATAGATGTACAGTATGTATGTATGTATGTACAGTATGTATGTATGTACAGTATGTATGTACTGTATGTCTTTATTTATATAGCGCCATTAATATACATAGCGCTTCACAGCAGTAACACACGTAACAATCATATAAATAACAAATAATACAAATAACAGATCGTGGGAATAAGCGCTTCAGACATAAAAGTAACATTTTGGAAGAGGGGTCCCTGCTCCGAAGAGCTTACAATCTAATTGGTAGGTAGGAAACACGTACAGAGATAATGGGAGAGAGAACAGTTGATTGACAAACACTCCCCCAGTCAGCAGCCTGGGAGAACAACAGACACGTTTTCCTTTAGCAGGGTCACCTATGTTTTAGGAAGAGAAGATGGGTAAATTCTTTAATAAATGTGGCTGTTTAGGTGAGCTATCGGAGACTGCACCTTTAAATAGTACAATCATAGCAATCAGTGACAGTGAGGGATACAGACCGAGTACATTTTAAAAGCAATGGTAGTATTGTTGATGTAATAGAAAAAGAAGAAGTACATGTTAAATACTCAGTGTCAACCCATCTATTAGAGCCCTGTACTATTAAAATGTCAACTCGACTTTGTGCCCAGGACATACTTAGGCACCAGAGGTAACTCTCAATGTAGATTTTTCCTGATCAAATATTTTTATAAATAAAAACATTCATCAAATGAGACTCAAGCCAGCTACATAACACATTAGCACTTTTTACTCCCTTTAATTAGAAGCCAGATTACTTGCTAGCAGCATGTATTACCCAAATCAAAGTGAAACTAATCCAGTAGCACAATAGAGACCATTTACTAACAGTATTGTTTAAGGAGCTCATATGTTTATTTTCTATTAAACCGTTTTTCAAGCTAGCCCTGATTTGTTTCTGGAAGTCTTGTTTTACTACCCAGTCTTTGAAGCAGAAAACCCTGCCCTTTATTTATTTTGAATTCCTCTTATTTGCTATGCTAAGGACGGACCCTTATATAAACTGTACAATATTGCTTATTGGTTATTGAGAATTAAGAAGCTGATGAGTGGGATGCTGAAATCACAATTTGGGTCCAAAAAAATGACAGCAACGCTTTTAGTTCTCTTTAAAATGTTGTAAGTGATTTTCACTGTATCCCCAAATGAGGATTAAAATGCCCCACTACCATCATATATGCCCCAAAGGACTTGTAAAAAGCTTCATCAAATAACCAACCAAGCAGTACCATATTTGTCTCAAAAACAGATTTCAATTAGCCCAATAATACTGGGGCCCACAGTTACTATGCCATACGATACATTTTGGTGCTGGAATACACGTCAGCCAATTCAAGAAAATAGTATTCAATGTTACAGTATTTGGTGTTACAGAGATTAGTAAATTCTGCTCTGTACAGATATATTCTCCAATTGATACACTCTAAATATGCTCTGAATGAACAGTGTGAAAAAGTATATATGTTATATATATTGTGTGGGCCCCTTGTACTTTTTAGCTGCATTGAGATAAGGAATCCTGTTTACATCGCAATGAGTTTATGTGACTGTTTATGCACTGTAATTCTTATATATATATATATATATATATATATATATAGAACAAAGGGGGAAAAAACACAGGCGTTCCCCAGATGAAGTCCTACAAATAGGACGAAACGTGTAGGGTAAAGGCTTAAGATTATATCTACAAAGCTCCCCAGAACTGCCATACTTTGATTTCCAGTTAAATATAGTTCATACTTTGGACATTATTGCCTGTTGCCTGTTGCTCCGGCACGGATACAAGTCCAGTGACGTCACGCTCGCTATCTCGCGAGACTGGAGGAGCAATTCAGGAGTACTGGAAATCAGCTGCAGACAGATTGGTCGCAGAATCTCAGCGTTCCACGTGCAGAGGAAGAGACCGCCTTACAGACCAGCAGGAAGGAGAGGAACTTATGTGTCCTACATGCCTTAACTTTTGGCTACTTTGTAAGTAGCTGTCTACTTTTGCGTTTATATCAATACAGAACGTACTTCACCATATTCTGTTTCTCTTTATTCATTTCAGAGTATTCATCTTAAAGACATCAGACACTGTTTCCATCCGTATTATGCTCTTTTTAATATATATATAGCGATTTTTTCGCCTGCGTTTTTTCCCCCCTTTGTTCCATATATTACTACTGTGTATAGTGTAACACTGTGGCAGCATTTATTGGTACATTTTATTGTTTTACTGTGTTTATATGCGCACTTAGTTGTTATATATTTTATGTATATATAGTTTATATTAAAGAAACCAAGGACACTCTACTAAGATTGAATGGTATAACTACTGATAGTGACACATGGCTAGTAACACTTGATGTAGAATCACTATATACTAGTATATTACACACAAATGGTTTGAAAGCCTGTGAACATTTTCAATCAACCAGACACTGTGGGTATGTGGAACATAATAAGTTTGTGCTGAACCTCCTGAGATTTGTGCTAACGTGCAATTATTTTCTATTTGATGGCCTATTTTACCACCAGACCCAGGGTACAGCAATGGGGACATTTTGTGCCCCAACCTATGCGAACTTGTACCTGGGCTTGTGGGAGGCTATCACTGTCTTCACAGAAGAGAACGTCATATACACTGAGCACATAGATTTATGGCTCAGATTTATTGACGATATTCTCCTGATTTGGAGTGGCCCTGAGAATTTATTGCTTGAATTTATTGGTAAGTTGAATATTAATACTTTGAATCTGCGTCTAACTTCAGAACAAAGTCAATCAATGGTTACGTTTTTGGATTTAAACATTACAAAAGACTCATCAAATGAGATCCAAACAACAGTGTTTAGGAAACCCACCTCTACCAAAACTTGTTACTAGCTAAGAGTCAACATCCAGACTCTTTAATACGTGGGATACCGACTGGTCAATATTTGCGCTTAAGATGCAATTGTTCTACTCTGCAAGACTTCAAAATACAATCCAAGGACCTAAAAAATAGGTTTCCGTGATAGAGGTTACTCTTTGAAAAACCTACACAGAGCATACAACAGGGCATTGAAATGTGAGAGGGATACCTTACTAGTTCCCAATATAAAAGCCAAGGATACGCAAATTAGATGTATAGGGACTTACAGTCTCAGATGGCATGACATCAAGAAAATATTTTCTAAATATTGGCATATTCTAAGATCGGACAGTGACCTAGCGTCAGTGCTTAATGAGACCCCAAGCATCACAAGTAGGAGGTCAAAAAATCTTTAAGATGATCTTGTTCATAGTCACCACCAAAAAAAGATATCTAAGTCATGGTTACCTAATCCACCGAAAGGCTGCTTTTCCTTTGGTAGTTGTAAGGCATGTCAATATATGCAGACCACCAAAATGTTTGACAACAATGACCAGTCAAATTTTTTTGAGATAAAACACTTTATTAATTGCAAAAGCTTTAATGTGATTTATCTTATCAACTGCGCATGCGGCCTAAGATACGTAGGCAAAATAATACGTGAGCTACGAAGACGCGTGTTGGAGCATGTTAACTCTGTTGTCAACAAAGCAGATACACCGGTAGCACGCCATGTAAATTTGGTACATAATGGTAACCCTAGATGTCTTCAATTCTTGGGGATAGATCTTGTAAAGAATACAATACGTGGTGGTGACATTGATCAAAAACTCCTACGACGAGAAGCAGAGTGGATATATTGCGTAAGAACTTTATATCCACATGCTCTAAATGAAGGATTTACATTTACTCCCTTTATTTAATTGTCTAAATCCATTCTGTGAGACTGCAAGTCCATCTCAATATTGTCATTATTCCATACATGTATATGTCCCCTTAGTGTAAATACTTTTCTTGTAGTAGGATGGTCAAGGATTGGCTCTGTTGCTTTAAGAATACATATACTTCCCTTTTGTAGCAGGTTAGTCATGCTTTGGCTGATTGCTGCAACTATGTTTTATTATGTATCTATATTGCCTCATCTCTCCACAACGGTGGGCCACTAATCTGGCCAGAATGTATCCAGCAAGAGTATTAAACTCATAATTTAGTGCAGTGCAGTTTATATATCTCGTTATAAGAAACATGAAATATGGATTAAAGCATTATTAAACAATGTTATATCAATAGTGGTAATTTACAGTGTAACACCAACAGGGATAACATATATGTATGTTCTCACCATTCAGACAAGGGTTAATATAGCGTAGCTGCTTTGGACACACGCTGATAGATCATCACACATGACCCTCTCTGAGTGATTGAGATATTATTAGTAGTTGTTCTGCAGTAGCTTCGAATTCAATCGGCAAAAGGTATAAATATGCAGCTGGCTGGTGTATCCCGTCATCCAATTTCACCTGACGAAGCTCCGCCTGGAGAGAAACGCGTAGGGCGTGGGCGTATTGATGCGGTCACGTCACGTGGTGCCTCTGATTCTGATACTGCCGATGCCAGTGCAGCTTCGTACGACCCTTTTCTGTATACCGTGGTTGGAGTGTCATAAAGGCTACAAATTAGCTAAGTATTACGTTACCATCTAACAGAGTGTTTTGTTGCCAGTTATTAGCAACGGTGTGCATCCATATCGCTTTCACTAGAGATAGGTATTCCTGAGTAAAATTTGACAGCGATGTTGGAGCTGTGCTGTTACTTGGCAAACAGCGTTCATACGCTAGTTTGGCTACCTAGGGATTCCCCAATCATATCTGTGCAACTTTACCTCTGTGTGAACATTTATTATTGTGATGTAATAGCATATTGCTTTCAAAGGCTATGGTATATGCTGCAAAGTTATTTATTGCCATATAAATTGTGTATTTTGGCTATGTGACTTGCAGTGGCATCTAGAAGTGTTTTATTGGTTAATGGACTTCATTATTAACATCTGTAGGTACAATTCTATAACTAATGAATATGTACAGGCAAGTAGGAGGATACAGTATATTGTCAACAGACATATTTGCATATATATTCTACAGTTTTGAAGTAGAATTAACCATTATCAGTCAAGGCAATAAGAATCAGTAAAGATAGCACCACGTGTCATTTTAATTATATATTTTATTTTTTCACTTTGGCACCAAGGTTTTCACTTAACAATTAAACATTAATAGTGTGGTGTGCACCACAAATGTACCTTCTGTGGATGATCTTGTGATTAAGTCACAATTTTCATTCAATTGTTAAAACTAATATATATATATATATATATATATATATATATATATATATATATATATATATATATATATATATATATATATATATATACAGGGTAACCAGGGAAATCCAGGTAACAAAGAGACAGCACACCACAATATAAATGAAGTAAATAAAGTTTACTAACAACACAGGGCAGCCAACGTTTTGGTCCCACTCTGAGGAAGGTCCCACTCTGAGGACCGAAACGTTGGCTGCCCTGTGTTGTTAATACACTTTATTTACTTCATTATATTGCGGTGTGCTGTCTCTTTGTTACCTGGATTTCCCTTGTTACCCTGTACATGTTTCTATATGGGACGAGCATCTGCCTTCATTTGAGAAACCGTGACTGCAAACTATTTTTTCATTGACTATATGTCAGATAAGGCAGTTGGCACGCCAATAGGTGCTGGTAAGCCACAGGTGCACCTCCCATATAGAGAATGTAGTTATACGTTACTGTTCCAAGTATTGGTAAACAAGAGACAGCACTCAATGTTGAAAATCAAAGTGTATTAGCGATAGCAAAAATACATCCAGAAACCCAACGTTTCGGTCCTACAGAATGGGACCTTCCTCAGGGCGATACAAAGGGAGAATGACACAGTTCACCACATATATATACATCAAACACTGAAAGTCAATTAACCAATCACCATCACCCAATTAAATTAACACAAGAAACCTGCAGCTCTGATGTCATGTGTTGATTAGGCTTACATAAGATACCTCCATACTGCTAATCACCCAGCTGGGTATTGCATCCATTGTCATGGTTACCAATGGGTCTGAGCTCTGATTTATATGGTAGGGGCAGCAGGGAGAGGATATCTAAAGAAGTAAAGCAGGTTGTGCCATACATAAGTGAAACATAATAAAACCAGGGACATATAGGTGTGGGGGAGTGTTGGGGAGTGTGGGGGAGCGGTGGGGATCATGATGGAATGTACTGACATTACTAGAGGGCAGAGCCAGACTATGTCATGTGAACCATAAGTGCATATGGGAATACCACAATAAGTAGAACTTGCATGTAAACATAATGAATAAAAATGCATAGACTTCTAAACAAAGGAGAGCAACAGAGGATATTATACCATGAAGCACATCAGTGAAATTAATGTGATTGTCCACACACGCACATGTCCATAGGTATCATCAGGATCTAATCTAAAGAAAACAACTTAGCTTAAAATCCTTGTTAAGCCCTTTTGGGGTCATTGTACTTAAATCAAAGATAGCTTTAGCTTCCAGCTGTAATAGTAGCTTATTCCTGTCGCCACCCCTGGTAGGGGCCCGAGCCTGTATAATGGGCATGCATCTTAGAGTTGCTAAACTGTGTTTGTGTTTCCTGAAGTTTCACGCCACCGGTTGGTGTTTTAAATAATCGTCATCTTCAGCACCCAGTAGTGCCTTCCTGATTGCGCATCGATGAATACTGATACGTTCCTTTAACATTCTCATCGTCTTTCCGACGTAGTAGAGCCAACACGGGCACTTGATGAAGTACACTACATATTTAGACTCACAGTTTAAATATTGTTTAATTTTTGTAGATTTGCCAGTCTGAGGGTGAGCAAAAGTACTTCCCGTCTGCATAAACTGGCAGTTGGTACAGCCATGGCATCTGTATGACCCCGGTTTTCTCGCCAGCCAGGTCTTTGCTGGCATGTATTTGTCAACGGGATCAGAATGTGTAAGCAGATCTCCCAGATTTCTGCCTTTTTTATAACAAAAAAGGGGTGTAGCATTAAAGTCTTTCCCAATCTTGTGATCATTAGCCAATATATGCCAATGTTGTTGTATAGACCTTTTGATATGTCCAGATGCAGTGCTGTAAGTGCTGACCACCTTACAGCGATCAGAATCAGTGGTCCTCATTGTTGGAGGAGCTGCTGTCACCAAGCAGTTACTACTAAGCCCCGCTACCGGCATCCTGCTATTGAAAAAAAAAAAACTCACGGCTGCCGCATCCTCCTCATGCTGCTGCTGCCTCCGCGCACCGCAAAATCCGGGGGCGGGGGGGGTTGCGTGAGGATGGGGGGTGGAGGGGGGGGGGGATGAATCGCTGCCATTTTTTTTAAACTTTTTATTTTTTAAACTTTTTTTTTTAATTTAATTAATTAACTTGCGCCCGGCCGGAGTCATCGCGGGCCGCACAGAGAGGCCAGGCGGGCCGCATGTTGTGCAGGCCTGGACTACAGTATGCAGTTAGTACTGTCAAACTAGTCTATACTGGAACTACTGTATACTCTGACTACTAGGAAAGAAAAAATCTGTGCCTTACTTACCTGTATCATACTGTACTTACAATACTACAGTACAGTACTATACCATACTACCTTCCTGATGCTTGCCCATTACGCGCGGTCACAATGGGCAACACAGTCGCAATATGGTCAATATATTTATTGCATCGTTCCACGGTGAGTACATCGTTCCAAAAACTCATTATGCCTTGCGCCAACTCATCCTTTTTGGAGGGTTTCACGACTTTTCAGATATGTCCTTCAGCTGATGCCAGACCATTTTGATCGGATTGAAGTCTGGCGATCTGTCATTGGAGGGGAAAAAAAGGACAATTAGTTTAAGAGATACAGTACACAGTAAAAACAGTGGGAAAAAATAAGACACGGTTACCGCACTTACTCCGCTGGCGTCTTCACCCAGTTGATACCGAGCTCAAGGATATGCGCTTTTGACGCGGTGTGCTTCGGATCGTTGTCCTAGTAGAAGCGGTGACCGTCTGGGAACTCACGTGTGATGTATTCCACAATCTCAGGCACAATTTTGTCTTGGAAGAAAGCTTTATTCATGATTCCTATAACAAGAAAAGAAAAGTGCTCAAAAAACTGCACAATAGTACAGTACAGTGCGTAAGGCAAAAGCGTGTGACATACATTTTACTGTACCTTCAAAGATGACGATGCATCCTGGTCCACGCCTAGAGATGGCACCCCACACATGCATCTTCACTGGGTGTTTCGGACGCGGCTTCATAGATATGCGACCTTTTTTGTGGAATGCAAAGGTGGCAAATCTCTCCAGCGAAACAGTAGACTCGTCAGTGAAGATGCAATCCTGGAAAGTTTCTCCACTGTCGATCCATGCCTGGGCCACTCTCTTGATTTTGTTAACGTCCCTTATCATGGGGTACGCTCTGTAATGACGAGGAATAAATAATTTTAGAGGTACAGTACAGTTTCTTAAACAACACTTTTACCTCCTGTACTGTCCAGTACTAACCTCACACGTCCATATTTCCATCCAATTCTGCATCTCATCTTCTTTATGCTGGTCTCGGATACAGTGAGATTGTGATTTTCCTGCAGAGTGTATTTGACCCTTAATGCACTCTTCTCATCATTCTCCTCACTTATTTTGTCGACCAGAAGAGTTGTCTCCCTACAATGTACAGAAAAACAACAATCCGGTAAGTTACAGTGCAGTAGGCCAAGAGCACAGCACATCATTTGCAGTAAAAATAGTATACAATGAGATAGATCTACACAATATATTGTTCTATTAATATGCAGCAATATAAACAATGTATATACTGTTGTTATAAAAATATTCCGAAATACCTATAAAATTAGATAGATCTACACAATACAGTATATTGTTCTATTAATATGCAGCAATATAAACAATGATAGATATACTGTATTATATAGTTATATAAATATACTTACGCGTTAGTTACCGTTGGTGTCCTCGTTTGTTGTTTGGTTTTCCGGCACAACGAGGCAAGAAGCAGCTAACCAACGTTGGATATCTGCAATTCGGTGTCCGCTCGTGTACATCTCCTTAATTCTCATGCTGAGATACTTTGAAATCTTTTTAACAGGCATTTCTGCGAGTAGAAAGAAATACAAACAAAAGAATGTATATTCAATGTTCAGTCGATGTGTATTCGATGTGCAGTGAATCCACAAAATGGATGGTGTATTTATACGTTAATTACTCACATTAGAGAACGCCCATTTTCAACACCTGTACCTCGCCGCCAGGCATAAAAGGTTACACACTTTGCATAGCCCACCACTCGGTGATCTTTATCTGAACTTGCCCTTGTCCAGATACTGCATTGTGCCATCTGCTTCCATGGATCAACCACGATTCTACGGACGCAGGAACCCACTCGCCTCTGCCGTGCCTGTCATGCAGAAAAAGCGAAAGGCGGCAGCGGCGACAGCTGTTTCCAAGCCAAGGCCAAAGTGACAGGCTAATAAAGAAAACCTTCTGCTGACCCCAAAGGCTAAGGGTTTTAAAACACGTAAGCCTTATTATGTCAGGAAGAAATTCGGTGATGTACACACAACGCAAAACAAATGGCAGCTAACCCATCGAACCCGCAGGCCACTTCCTCGTTTATGCTTTGACGACTCTGCCGCCGCTCTCCCAGAAATCTACTGATCACTTTCTCCATCCCTCTTCAACGACGCTGCCGCTTCTCCTCTCCCGGAAATCCACAGGTCACCTCCTCCACCCTTCTTCGGGCGACGCTGCCGCTTCTCTCCATGGAACCCCCATCTCATCCTCCGTAGCACCCATCCACCCAGATGTCCACAGCACGCCATGCACAAGAACCAGCTCTTTAGACCGCATGCTGAATGGGATAAGTGTGGATATCCCTGGGAACTCTATTGTGCTGGCAAAGATAGATCTGCTTCTGGAGACCATGCTAAATATGGATCAACGGATGCAGAAGATAGAGACTGACATAGCGGGGATACATCATTTGCTCGGTGTTCATGCCCCTGTATCCCCGACGCCGGAGCAGGAGGGTGGCATGGATGTGATGAATGGGACCTTCGACCACCTTCCATCAGCAAGCACACCCCATCCACCAGAAGATTTTGTGTACATGTATGCCGTTGAGGAGGAGGATAACACGAAAACCCCGTCAAGACCACGCCAGGAGACAACACGGTGACCAAGACAGGAGGAAAGCTTCCTCCCAGACAACCTACCCACGCCCGCCCGCCACAAGCCCCCCTGCTCACAGAAGCACACCCGCTCCCAGAATCCAACCTACACACGCTTGCATCGAGACGCCCAATCCACTCAGGGAGAAGTATAGGGTGGTGAGTGCTTATTTACCCCACAAGTATGCCATGTTAATTTTTAAGCACCACGTGTCCTACTTGGTGGTACTGCGAGTGGGCCTACAAAGTGAACTATGAAGGAAATCGCGAAAAAAAGGCGCTTCCTGATAATTTAAGAAAGACTATTATGGAGGAATTGCGGCGCTATTTTTCAATTACAGATCCTTTAATGAAAAGCGTTCGAGACTCCATTAATGGCATTTTGCGCCATACAAGGCATCGGCCCTGGAAGGACAATCTGGTGGGGTACGTATTTGCGTGAGTGTTCAACTGTTGTTAATTTTTTGTAAATGTTTTGTTCCAGTCCCAGAGGGCCGCAAACAGGCCCGGTTTTCAAGGGTTATCCTGAAAACCGGGCCTGTTTGCGGCCCTCGAGGACTGGAGTTGCGCAGGCCTGACTGACTGTTCTGTACACCATCCTACTGTAAATGTTTTGACTTGCTGTACTTTAATAAAGGAGATGTTGCGCTTTTTAAAATTTCTGAATAAAGAATTGTTTTTAATAACACCATACTGTTGTGCTGTGCTGTACATGTTTTTAATAACACCATGTGACTGTAAACCATACTGACTGACTGACTGTAAATGTTTTGACTTTCTGTACATAAATGTTTTCACTAGCAGTAAACCATACACCTGTTGATGTTTTGAATTGCTGTGCACTTAAAATGTTTTTACATTGTACAGTATTTGTAAATAAATGTTTTTGTACTTACTCCACCAATAAAAGAACATGTTGATGCATACTTTTTATTTTCTCGGGTTTATTATACAGTATATAGAAAAAAGTATTTAGTATAGTATATAAAAAAGACACCGGTACGTGGTTTTTTAAATCCGATTCAGCAATGTGCAGGCATTGTTACACAAAGCGATATTATCCATCGAAATCCCTCCATTTGCCGTTTTCCGCATGAGATGACAAAGTTTTATTTTCAGAGGAAAAACAAAAATAAAAGTTTTACTGTAATGGTCAGCCCCCTAAAGAAGTTCCCAGCCAGTCCCACCAATAATTTTCTCGGGGGGCGTCTCCTGTTCGCATGCGCCTACCGTCGATGTGATGACACGCATATGCATTTCAAGAAGGTTCCAATGCGCATGCGCCTAGCGTTCCACCAATTGTTCAGTATCTGCAGTACAGTACTGTAGAAGCCGCTCAGCCAATGATATTGCTTACAGGAGAATCGCTTGACTTTCGAATCGCACTGATATTGATATTTTCAAAATAAAAATAAATAAATAAAATACGGCAACATTACTCACCATAGAATTTCCCATTCAGCTGGCGCCGGCGCCGGGCCACTGCCAGTCCTGTATTCTTGATCATACACGTTGACAGGTGACAGCGGGACTACTACACCTGTAGTCAGCTGATGAGGCTGGAAATCGCTTAGGTACATGCAACCTTGCTCGAAACTGCACGCAAAATCCGGCTCAGGCTGCAGGTATCCGTGCGTGGACAGACAGCAAGGGTTGCAGGTCACCAGGTTGTCACTGACGGTCGGACCGTTATTGGAAGCTGGTGCTGGTGCTGGCGCATTGCTGACGTTTCTTACTTGGTTTTAACACGACCTTTCGCCTTTTGCCGTCTGCATGATCATAGATACGGGAAAAACCCGGTGATACACACCAATACCCTCCAATAAATTGGGGATCAATACGATAAAAACATGGATCGCTACATTTGTAAAAGTCATAGTTTTCGATAAAATACTGATAAATTTGAACAACTGTTGCCATCTTATCATCTGTTGCATTAATCGCGGCCCATATTAAATAAGCATACGTTCTGTCGGGTTTTTGGAACACGGACTGCACTTGAACACTCATGGCGGCGGGAACTGACTCTGGAGAATAACAGAAACTGGTCTTTGTCTTTCTTTAGTCTCAAGGCCAATTTACAATAGCACACTGTGGTATCTTTTTTAAACGAAACACCTGCAAGTCGACACATTACTGAAGCGCATGCGCATTACAATTCATGAATATCCGCCATCTGGCGGACACGCGAAGAATTGCAACCAATTAAATCCGAACCATTCTCAATAAACACATCAACCGCGCGTCAACCGCGGCTGTGAATGCAACATGAATGCGGTATGAATGCGGCATGAACGCGGTGACGTGCGTGGCATTCGAAAAAAAATCCTGGAAAAATGCGGTGATGTTGGAGAATAAAAGGGGCCGCGGCTGTAAGAGTGAAATCAGTTTCAAGCATGTTCCCCTATTCCAGAGCACTGAAGCTTGTTTAACGAGATAACATAGTCAACAGTGTCAAAAGCCTTTGCAAAATCTAGGGATATTTCACCAGTAAGTTCTCCCAGTTCCATTCCACACGGAATCTCATTGCAAACTTTTAAGAGGGTAGTTACCATGTGTGGTTTTTAGGGTAAGAGGTTACGTTTTTGGGGGTAAAGATTATCGTCAGCATTAGGGGTTAAGGTTATGGGTTATCAGGGTAATGTTCCAGAAGCTAAACGGCAGAGGTGACGCGCCTACTGCAGAGTGGTGGTGTAGAAATGTCCAAGATTGCACTAAGGTTTCTTGTCCCAATGCAATTGTATTTAATTTTCTGTACCTGTTCCTTCTTCGAATGCAAGGATTTTGTTTAGGCAAGTAGGTTTATTCCACTTCAGACTTGGCTTGTTGATTTGACTTCAAGATCCAGTATGTATCAAAGATTCCATGGTGAAGTACCGGTACAGAAAATACAGGTAGCCATGTACATATCAAATAAATGAAAAAATGTTTTCAGTTGGAATTTTTGCCAATGATTCACATTGTGCAATAAGCGTTACACCATTATTTCACATGGGAATTTTGTTGCTTGATTTGAGGAAGAGAGGAGAACTCTTGAGAGCTTGTTTTATAATATCAATTGTTAGTTCAAATAAAAAAGGTATCGCCTAATACTGAAGTAATCATATACTCTGTACTATCGCAAAAAAAAAATCATAGGTGCGTGGTGCTAGGGACCATGTACAGAACAATATAAGTGGATGTTCATATAGCGAAGCCTGGATTACATATCTTGAAACGAGGGTAGTTGCTAGGTGTGGTATCCTGGTTGGTAAACCATCAAAATGAGGTACACAATCTATCCAGAAACCAATGCAATGCGATCACCCAAAAAAGTACCTAATGTCCTTATAATCACAATAGAAAACATGTAGCAAGAAAAAACTCACAAGTCTACTGCAGGGTCCATCGCAACTGGCCTAACATGGCTATTTCTACTAAATTACAGCAAAGATTTGTACAGCACATCAAATAGCCTTCTTCTATTGCAAAGAATCATGGACCTCTTCAGGGCCGAATGCGTTAAAGAAGCGTCTCTCAGTCTATTTGCTTCTGCCTTTCTGCATCCATATTCAGAGTCTTTCTGTTTAATGCAAAGTGGCTTATTCTTGACTGGTAGTAATCAGGTGCTGATTGCTCCGCAGACCTGAAAATCTTGGCCAGAGTCAAAATGAATTTTTACTGGGTCTAAGAATGACAGGAAAGGTTCAAGACACTGATCGCCTACAAGTGTTGCTCCTAACCTGTGGTATTTCTTCATGTAACACTGGTAGTACTCAAGGTTCTGCTGAAAGGCACTGCAATCTTCCACAGCATCTACAGCAAGTGTCAGGTTGCTATTGAAAGCCCAGCGCGGCTGTTGTTTTGGCAGGCTCTGCTGTGTGACATCACAGAATGAGAATATAGGCTATAGAAGAGAGAAAGGAAAAAGTCCAAAGACGCAGAGTGCAAACAAAAACAACCTTCAAAACACAGGTATCTTTAGGAGCTGGTAGTTACGTTTACAATAGTTATTATATATTTGACACATCTGTAAAAATTGTGGTAGAGAACATGTCAGGCTTTCACTGTGGCTGGAGAAAATAAGGATGAGAAAAATCACCATATCAGCAGCCTAGGATTTCTCGATCTTATGCAAGAGGTCTTATTTAAACAGAAGGCCTTTAATATTATTATATTATATATTTATTATATTATGATATTATTAGCCTTTAATAGCTCTGTCTGTTTTATAGTCCCTTTGTACTGTAGATTGGAGTGAGCTACGCTTTTTTGCATGTATAGCACTGTGACTTTCACTCATCACTAAGTGAGCCCCGGACAATTGTAAGAATGTAATTTTATATGATGCTGACAATGTAGGTAGCACAGCAGGTACATATTATACACCTTTAAGGAATATCTGCCTCAAACATTACAATCTACTGTAATAATAATTGCACAATGCAGGGAATATTGGAACCGGGGCCTTCACTTCTAGCTTACTCCATCTTCAGCCAGCGATACTATGCTTTATACATTCCTGCAACGTTGGTTCACCCCCTGGTTACAATCTGACCTATTGAGACGGGTTGCTGGTCACAGCTTCCATGGCCTTGCTGTCTTTGTCAGAGCGGGAGTTCCTCGTGCACACTGACACACTGCATGACAATTCACATTTGTAGGTCAGGAAATGTCCCCAAAAAGTAACTTAAGTGAAAGGGAAAAAAATGCAAACCGTTTGAGACTAATTGGGATCGGGCTCTCACACACCTTTCTCATTTTCTGCTTTGTGCTGCATTAATTCCTAATCATGTTTCTTAGCTTTGCTTAAAACTTCTCGGAGGCGTTTATTGCTAACCATGTGCAAAAAAAAAAAATATGATGGGAACAGCATTTAATGCTTTCTATTTGAAATATGTGTCACTTTATTGTCCCCTAAATATTCCTATGGACAGTGCCCAAATCACACGTTAACACTTACAGGGCAAAAAGATGTCAAGTTCCTTGATAAATTGATGGTAAGAGACACAGGATACAAATATTTCTTTTACCATCAGTTTAATAACATAAATGCTGTACTTTTGCCTACAAGGCAAAAATTCCAGTGCAGAAATCCCTTGTCCATAAGGTCAAATTTATGTTTAGTACCCCATTTTTCTATTGTGTTATACTTTATCTAATCCAATGTCTGTTCTTTTATTCCCAGCCAAAATTCTCAATTCTCTCTCTGTAAATATACAATAGAGGGTTTATTTGAGTGCATTGCTGTGCAGGATTGTTTAGAAGCTAAACGTTTACATTGGCCAAGTAGGTGAGAGCCTTAATCTGTGATGGAGGTTAATGGTAAATCCATCTGAAAATTAGTAGCCAACCTCTTAATTCAGCAGGGCCATGGTCAGGGGACCTTTGCTGTTCTTGCAGTCTCCTTTCCCTCTCTCCTGGGAGCTCCCTGGCAATGGAAGCAGGGAAGATCGCTGAATCGGGGCTGGGTGAATCACTCTCCCGCACCACAGATCAATATATATTAGTGTGTGTTAAAGTGCAGAGTGGAGCCGTATCTTCCTGCGAGGAAACCACGGCCCCCACTCTCGAGCAGTGAACACGTTTATCCCATTCACTGCCAGAGCTGTCATCTGGTGACTGCTTTGCTACCAAAGCAGACCAACAGAGGTCCGGATTGAGATGCCATGGCAGACCTTTTTGTGCTTGGAAAGTGCAGAATAATATTAAAGGTGCCATGGACAAGTTGTATTTTTTTTTTTTTTTTTTAACAGGAATTGACTAATGGTTGGTTATTGATGGCAGTAAATAGATGCTATGGTGAAGCTTTTGGTAATGATTATAAATGGAATAGTACGTGCTGTCGAGGATGAGACCATGTATTCCTGATTTATAGAGAGTGGGTTAGCCAGTCTTGCTTGTGTAGTTTTTATTCTCAATAGAGAGCACATTAATTTCTCCTAGGGATCATTTATTGGACAGGATACATCTGGTAATATTCCTGACAATCAGAATAAGGTTTTACAAGAGAAGAGGTACAAGGGCAGTGGTAGTAGGTTAATTATCTGGCTACAGTTTTTCAGTGGCTCAGACACTGCTAGAGATCTCTCATCTTTCAGTGAGTGCAATAGGGATGAAGAGATGCAACCCTAGGTCTGGAGTTGCATGGTTACAATCAGTAAAAGGAAGAATTAGAACTGGCACTCACCCACTTGTTCTCTTAGAAGTGCAGTTCACAGGTGCGCAGGTCCTGTACCATCACTGTACAGTACCGATACAAGCACACATACAAAACCTCCAAATTCGGACCGGCACTCTGAAAATGTAAAAGGATAAAAACAAAAAAAATGTAGATTTCCCTCAGAGAGGTTTCTCTAATTCCTCGGTTTCATTCCCGAAATCACAAATTTCACAGAAGAAAAAATGGTTAGTCACATACTCGTATATAGACCGGCTTAGCTATAGCAAAGCTTCAAGACCCCTGGCCCTTCTCAAGCTTACTATTAGTGTGATTAGCCCTTGTTTAAGTACCTCTGGCTGATCACATGGGACCGAGTCCCAGAGCGCGATCTCGGTTGTGTTATTGAAATGACTGTTAACGTGCAATAACGGCAATGTGCATGTGCCTGACTACGCCACTGTGTGTGGTGCTCAGTGTTGGAATAGCAGAGACTTATGTAGAGCAATTGACAGGCACAGAATTGGCAAACCCCTCAACTCCAGTCCTCAAGTCCCCGCAACAGGTTAGGCTTTAAGGGTATCACCGCTTCAGCATAGGTGGCTCAGTCTTCAACTAAACCACTGATTGAGCCACCTGTGCTGAAGCTGGAAGATCCTAAAACCTGACCTGTTGGGGGGTCTTAGGACTGAGCATTCCTGTCCTAGCGCATTACTACTGATTTATATAGGAGGTCCACTTTCTGTCAATTTAAATGTATAGAGTTCACACCATCGGGCACATTACTGGCAGAGGTGCTTCCAGCTCCCTCTTTGGGGTGTACTCAAGGTCTGTATAGACACGTCCGCTATTAGAATAGCCTTATGACTACTGTACATTGGCAACTCCACAATGGAAGTACTGTATACTGTAGTTAGTGCAACGTGTAGCAGAGTGAAGAAGTATACATTATAAAACATTATATGCATTATTATAAAACCCATGTCATCCTGCAAAGGCCTAATCTAAAAAAACCATTTACCTTTGCAGAGGCATCTTGTTGATTAGTTAATGATAAAGCAGCTCCTGGAATGCTTGACATTATAAAGTCTTTTAGCAGAGTGTTAAACTTAGAGTTGCATCTGACAATTGGGCCTAAGCTGAAAGGAAAAGGGATCTGAGATCGAAAAATCAGACAACCAGCGACCCAGACCATTGGAGGAGTTCTAGGGAAGGTTACGTGAAAGCTGAAATGTCAGCTGCTCCTTATCGGTAATTGGCTGAAAGAGCAGACAGTCGCTAATCCTCTCCACCATCTCCCTCCCTCCTTACGCTGAACAGCCACTGCTCCCTGCTTTTAATTAACATCCTGGCGGGTTATGTGTTATAAGATCTCTTAACCCTGCCCCTCTTACAGAGACATGCTGAGCTCTGTTTTATTAACTCCTGGAGTGCCAGAAAAGTTCATTGCAAAGTAATGCTAGTTGGCTAGACTGTCCAAAATGTTAGGGGCAGTCTCGGATAGTAATTGTTGAAAAACAACAACCCTATCCAACATTCAGTTTAAAGCAATGTTTCTATTATGATCCTCTTTTTGAGTCAAGCAATAAGGAATGATACTTTAATCCTCCTTTCCCCATATTATTTGCACATGGAAAACTACAGCACACCACAGAAATCTCTGCTGGGAACGGACACTCCAAAACTGTGAATTATTATGACTCACCTTAACAGCCGTTGAGACAAGCAACACATTGCAAAGCACGGCATTGCTGGGCAATATGGCAGCGATTGGGATAGGCCTTTCCCATAGGAGTTGAAGATATTTGCAGATGAAAGCAGATGTCTCAGTGCTATGTTAACATTACATGTGGCTCTGGATCTGCTGAGTTCATTATTTGGACTACGGTGCCATTCTATTTCATATGCTAAGCCAGGAGTGCTCCCCTCCCGTCCTCACGTCCCCAACTGATTAGGTTTTTAAGGATATCCTAGCATCAGCACAGGTGGCTCAATCAGTTGCTCAGTCAAAGACTGAGCCAATGATTGAGCCATCTGTGCTGAAGCAGGGATAGCCTTTAAACCTGATTAACCCTATAAATAGAGAAGTTGCACAGTAGCAAGTGAGTACAGAAAACTAGCTAAAACATTGAGCGTTGCGTGAAACTCAGGGGTAGCAAAGACTGCAGCGGTTTCCTCTTACAAAGCTAGTGTCATTTTCTGACAGAGGTTTAAGCCTAAAACAAAATATTACATCTCTTCTTAATATATTTAGGTCCGAGAATGAAAACTCAAGGATTACAGACCACAGGTCTCCAACTCAACTGAGAATGTGGATACCGAGTTCTGAGGCTCATTACGCACTACTGTTCCATCAGTTGTTGGTAACTCTCTCCTTGGGAAACCCCAGCCAGAGCATATTTGCAGTGTAACAACGAGGTCAATATTAGCCAAATTAAATGCCGTGGTCCTTGGGAGCTCTGTATCAAGCATTACAAATGACTGTTTTGCCATTTAATTTGTTGTAAGAAGATCAGATATCTTACTGTCCACATATCAATGCTCTTTCCATTCACATAGTTGTACCTCTTGTGTTACTGATTCATTTTGGGAGTAGTTTATTCATGAGTGAGGCAGTCTTTTAATGGGATGCATGAAAGTTTCCACCTAATTTGTACTTACTTTGTGTGGATTAAGTCTACCTAGTATGAGGTGTGAAATAACAATGATGTTAAGATACACTATACACCAGTGCTCTTCAACTAGTTTTTCAAAGGGTCCGGATCAGAAAATATTCAGGGGCCGAAGGGCCGAAGGGCCGCAAGCTAATTGTAATGGAATTTATGATGCATTAAAAATGTTGATGTAAACATTTTGCCATATATAGTTACATTATCTTAAATAACAAGTGAGATGCAGTGTGAAAAAGTGCGCTGAGTTTGAAATGACTAGGGACAGAGAGTCCAAGGGAGGCAGCGACACCCTTTGGGGACCAGATGTAGCCCACGGGCCGCCAGTTCAGGAGTCTTGCTGTACACCAAGAGACGGCTCGAATTGGGTGCGCTCGAAGTGCAATAATACAGGTGACATTTTAGAATCAGGTATAGTAATGCAGAGACACTCCGTAATCAGGATGTTAATGCACTTAATTAACATTTGGGTTCCCAACGTGATATTTATGAAGTCTTGGTAAATATTCCATTGGGGACTGAAACATTGATAAGTGCCTTACAGTGATACTTTGATTACTGAACTAACGTACAGCAATATACCTATCTTTAATCTGTCTGAAGTGCGTACAACGTCTGTGGCTAGGAGGTCTACATTATATATAAAAGGAATGTGACGAGAAACTGTGTTCATTTTAAAGAGGCAATCCAAGTGGGCATTTTCTTTGCATATTGTTACCATAAGGATTGAAGCAAGGGGTCTCTGGAGCTGAACACCATTCATTTCAGCTGCCAGACTCCTGCATCCGGAGATACTGCCGTAGGGGGTGCCAGTAAACACTCGGCTAGCAGGGTTCACGTAATGGCGGAGTTTCAAAGCTCACGTGCTCTGCGGGCCAATAGGAAGCCGTGACACCATCAGGTTCAGCTTCCGATTGGCCCACGTGATGTGGGAGCTTTAAACGTTTGCTAGATACCGCCACCTTCTTCGGAGGTCTGTATCTGGAGAAGCAGGGGGTCCCCGGAGCGCAAATGAGCGGGGGTTCAGCTCTAAGGATCCCCTGCTTTAACCGCATGTTAAACAATTATCATTTAAGAAAGCGCATGAATTGCTCCTTTAACAAAGTGCTTAACCCACCTCAATGTGCAAACATAGGCATCGTATACTTAAATGATTTGCATAGGCGCCACAATACCTTAATTTTCAACAGTGTATTTAAAAATAATAATAATAAAAGAAAAAATTGGAAAAATAAAAAATTTAGGCATCTCCATACAAATCTTTCAAATGCGATGGTGCTGATTTGACACTTTCCCAGTCTGTAGGACTTTAGATCCCTTGTTTTAGAGAATAGACGAGTTTATGCAAAGCAGAATCTCTCCAAAATGTTTTTGCATCTTACGAAAGTTTGTATATAGAAATATAAAAATACGTTCATACATTCTAGCATGGTAACACTACTTTTTGTGCTTTGTGTGCAACATCTGTGCATTTGCATGTGTTTGCTAATTCAGTGATCATACTGATATCTATTCCAATCTTTCCACATCTTTTGTCACTGCACCTGATGCATACAGTAGAGAACAGCAGCCCAGTTGCTAACACAGCAAACCGGTTTGGACAATTTTCCACTCCTTTTAGATCGTAAGGGTCTTATTGTGCAGTATCAGATTCTATTAACTCTGCAAAATTTACTTTGCACATTTTATTCCCTTTCACACTGTACCGCGCTGTGGAATCTGTTGGCTCATTATAAATGGTGATGGCAATAATACATTCTTCTTGGTCAGTATTGGCTGGGGCGCCCCAATGATAAAGTCTAGAGCAGTGTTTTTCAACAGGGGTTTCTAGATTCCCTTGGCTCCATCGGATATCCCTAAACGGTTCCTGCAATTTTCAGGTCACTTGAAAATTAGGCGCTATTAGAGAGTGTCGGGGTTCCTACAATGGATCTGATCTCAGACGCACTATTAGAGAGGGTTGGGGTTCCTTACAATGCATCTGATCTCAGACGCGCTATTAGAGAAGGTTGGGGTTCCTTACAATGCATCTGATCTCAGACGCGCTATTAGAGAGGGTTGGGGTTCCTTACAATACATCTGATCTCAGCCGTGCTATGACAGAGGGTTCAGGTTCCTTACAATGCATCTGATCTCAGAATCGCTATTGAATAGCGTTGGGGTTCCTCAGGATTTCACAATATAAGATATAGGGTTCCTTAACCAAAAAAAAAACACTGAAAACCACTGGTCTAAATACAGCTCAGCCTGTCTGGGAATATGTCTGTTTTTTCCCCGTGTTGCAGTGCCAGCTCCGTCACGTCATACTTTCCCGGGGTCCCTCAGCAGCACAGGAAGGGATTGTTATTTATGATAATTGCCGCTAATTGCTGCAGATTAGTGATTACGGTGAGCGATGGCATCTGATTACTCGTTAGAGCATAAAGCCAGGCAATCAATTTCTGTCCCCACCTCCCTTCCCTGTGCTTCACTGTCATGTGAAACCAGAAGCGTTAGAGACTAATGGGGCTACAGACTCACCCCAAATTAATAGGACCTTATACTTTCCATGAAAGGGATGTATTTATGGCACCTCCTTTAGCCTCTGAAGTGGGGCTTTTATCAGCAAACATCACCAGAGCTATGAACCATTACTCCTTTCGAGTGAGTCTCACTCATTGCAAAGCCGTCTTTGTACTTATTAGTGTCATTAAACCCTCACTAGCATCAGTGATCTTTAGACTTTAGTCACGCATTCTAATCAATACTTTCCCATTAAAGCAGCAATAGTTTGTTTTAGCCCTCACAGGAACGCATCAGTGAAAGGGGCGGCCTGAATATGCAGGCTCGGAAAGCTTGAGGTCCCTTGTTTTTCTACCAAAGATATGAATAGTTAAACCCACACATACCAGGGAGTGCGTACCTGCTAAAGAACTGTACACACCTCTGTGTATGCAAGAGTGTGCTCAAATCTGTTAGGCAAGCTAAAATTCTAACAAGCACACTTTCCCGTTTTTAAGGTGGATCCAACAGCAACTCTTAATAAAAATAAGAAAGTCCACGGATGTGTAGCCTTGGTGGTCCTTTGTGTGTGCTTTTGCTGCTGTTCCATTTGAGATGACTGTACAGTAGCTCAAGGTAATATGCAAAACACATGAAGGAGGCACCACAAAAAGCATTCTCTAAGTGTAGTATTGCAAAGGGATTTTAATGCCAGCGCAAGTAACCGCTTCCAACTTCTCACGAGACAATTATTTTGTATGAAGCATAACAATTTGCAGCTGTCAGCCTGCACCAGAGACGGCTAAGGCCTGGGACATAGTTATTGGAAGCTCGCTGAGGCTCTGCCTCGCCTGCTGAAAATGGGGCTTTTTTCTGTCCTTGCAGGCGAGGCAGTGAGCGCACTCAGGGGGCGGGGCGGAGGCGTGCCAGGAGGCGGGGCTAGTCCCCCGCTCCAATTGGATGGGAGCGGTTACTTGACCGCTCCTCTGCTTCCCCGAGCAGCAAATTTTAAACCTGCCTGTCTGTTCCAAGTTTCTCAGCCTCCGCACGCATCAGCACGCATGCGGAGGGGGAAACTATAGCCGCGCTGATGACAGATGCAGTGGCTTTGTGCATCTACTCAGCATGGCTCAGTCCGCCTCAGCGATGCTTAAACTCACTATGTCCCAGGCCTAACTCTCCTGGACCTTTATACACGGATCAATTTATGGCTGGGAGGATTAACTATTTCTTAACCTGAAATGTATAAAATACCCTGCGGGTGACGAGGACGCCCTTCATGATAGCAGGGATAAGTAGAAAGATTTATTTATGCTGGCTGACTAATGTTTTATTCAACAAATTATCCATATCTTGATAATTATAATTTTGCCCATTACCATACTGTATGTATTGGGGGGGGGGGGGAGTGTATTTATTTGAATGTATGCATATATATGTAGCAGGGTTACCCCTGGGCCTCCCTTACCTCCGCTTAGTGGGGGGACCCCCGCGCTGTGCCGGGGAGCTGCGGGGGCGAGTGCATCGCCAGGGGGTCCCGGCGGCATCGGCAGCCAGGAGTCGCCATCTTGTACTGTATGCGTTCGCACATCCGCGGGAGCTCACGCTTGCGCAGTGTAGCCCCAGGAGTTACAGCGCCCATGTTGGGGTTGGTGCGATGGTTCGCGCAGGAGCATGCGCAAGAGATCGCGTGACGCGGCGGCCATTACAAGTTTGCACATGCGCAGTAAAATAGAGTAGAGGCTCTAAAGGAACTACATTACTCAGAAGCCTCTGGGGAATACACTTTCACCCATATCACCTGCTGCATTACAGCCAATAGGGCTTAAAGATTCTCCTGTTGCAAAGGAGTTACATTGTTGCGCGGTGGAGTCAGGAAGTGAGTCAGAGCTGGGAGCAGGTTAGGGAAGGGTGTGTGCAGGGAGCAGTAGCCCTTGCACTAGGCTAGGTTACCCCCCTAGGCCCTGAGCCATAACATAGATTGTGGTTGCTACAGGGACAGGCCCTAGCTAGGGACCCTGCCCCTTTAGTTATTTGCTGAGTTCAGGGACACAGTTCACCTGCTGTGCGGCCCTGATCATCGTGTCTGGACTCAGACCATCACTCAAGATAGAGACTATCTTCATGGTGGGACTGTCTGGCAGGACACCACCCCACGTAGCGGAGGCGGCGTTGTGGATCACGCTTTCGGATCCATCATCCAAGTACAGCATCTGCGCGCCCGGGTGTGGACATACCAGGCAGGTAGCTTCATCACACCAAGTGCACCAACACCCATCACAATTTAGTGGGCAGCGCTGTCTCACACTTGGGTGGGCTTGGGACACTGTGTTTGGGAATAAGGTGTGGGGCTAAAGCCCTATGAGGCCCGTGTTACAGGGTGACACTATTGTCATATGGTTATTGTTATATTGTGTTGTGTTGAATATAGTAAACTGTTTTATCTATAACTTGGTGTAAGTGGTTCTGTATGTGGTTCCCTTGTTAGTGGTTATTCTACACACTAGAATCCCTGCACAGGTGGAGGCGCTGTAAGCATAGTTTCAGGAAACACCCCAGGCTCCCAGTGGCGGAGGTTCAGGCCTCCTGTGAGCCTCAGGTATTGCACCATACACGGTAACACAGGTATAGTTCCCCACATGGTCCCTATCTGAGATTGAGGGGGGGAAGAGGGAAATTGTGTTACATACATATATTTTGTAGGCACAGGATTGGTACCGCAGGCCAGCGGGGACCCCCGAAAACCCGCCGGAAACTCCTGAGGACCCCCAGACACCCACGGGGACCACCTGAAGACCTCCAGACACCCACAGGGAGCACATGGAGACTCCCAGACACCCGTGGGGACCACCCGAGGGCCCCCAGACATCCGTGGGGACAACCCGAGGGCCCCCAGACACCCGTGGGGAACACCAAGGGCCCCGGTGGAGCCCCTGGACACGCGCGGGGACCACCTGGAGGTCCACGGATACTCGCGGGGACCACCGCCGGCCTCTAATATCAATCCTGTGCAGAAAAAAATAAAAATGTTTTTATGTGGGGGCACAGGGGGGGGGGTGTTGTGTATTGGTGGTTAGAACATATTGTAATGTTTATTGGGGACAGAGGGGGTGAGTGAAGGTACCCGCTTCACTCACCCCCTCTACCCTCAATAAACCTGCTATTATGCCTTAACACCTAAAATTGCCTTAGCGGCTATCCGCTAAGGCAGGGGTGCACAAACTGGGGGGCGCACCTGAGAATTTCTAGGGGGGCGCAGCGGTTACAAAGGCCCCGTGCTCTTCCCCATGCCATTTAAATGAAATGTCGGGGGAGTCGTGAGGCCTCTTTAACTCACTTACCTGCTCTCTGCCGAGTCTTTGGCGATGCGTTGCCATGGCAACACGCGGCAAATTTCGCGGTGGGTTCATGTTACGTCACTTGACCCGTGACATCATTTGATGTCGAGTCCTTGGAGTGGGAGGGGCGCGAATGCTGCGGCTGCCGGGCAGGGGGGGGGGGCAGCTCAAGAAGTTTGCGCACTCCTGCGCTAGGGTAATGAAGCTGCTTTAATGTCATTCTTATTAATAGTGTGCGGGAGCAGGGGGTCTACGGAGCAGAACCGCGTTGATTTGAGGTCCGAAGGAACCCCTGCTTCCCGAGATACAGGCCACCTCCTATGCATTTAAATGTCCCGTGTCATGTGACCGTGGGAATAAAATGCACCCCATAACGGGGCCTGTATCTCGGTAAGCAAGGGGTCCCTGGACCTCAAATCAACGAGGTTCTGTTCCGGAGACCCCCTGCTACAATACACTAGTATTACATTTTATATAAAACATTTTTGATCTCTGGCGAGATTTGCGCAGGGAGAGGCGTCTCTCTCTCTCTGCAGCAGAAAGAAATCGCCGGGTGAGCCCTTTTCAGGGGAAGCGATCATCACATCACCGGTTACTCGCCCGTTTTGGAAATGTTGATATCACAGGTATTCTGGGCTTTCTGCACCGTGATAGTAACGCTGTCAAAACTGGCGATTTTAACAGCCCTGATTTTTTTCCCCGGCGCTTAGTGCATAGGCCCCAGAGACTGTGTCCTGCTTTTCTTTGTTAAACCTCGTTGCTGCTAGATGGTTGGAGAGCATATTCTTTGCACTGTGTTTATGGCCCTGGGAACCGAAGGAGTTAAACTTGAAAGCAAAGGTCTTGGGAGCAAGAGATAGAGAGAGAGAGAGAGGGAAAGGAGAATCTCGGCTCAGAGCTCTGCCACGCTTTGTAGCATATAAATTGATAAGGATTAGAAAGCCTGCCAGTTATTCTCTTGCACAGTAAATCTATCCAGCAGCAGTGCGAGCCTTCCCTGCACAGGCACACACACACTATCCTGCTAATGGCTTCAATATTGAACAAGGTATAGCAGCAGGCAGCAGAATGTAAGCCTCTCCTATATTATATATGCACAGCTCCCACCAATCTCTCCATTTATACACAATGCATGTACAGCATGGGCAGCAGAGGTTTACATTTTAGGCCCAGATACACAATCCTCTGTGAAACTGGAATTCATAATGTCATTTTACCTAAAACAGGAATGGACGTTATTTTCCCTGAGGTTAAAGCGCTATCCACAACCTTAATTATTTACAAAAACAACTGCCTTACTACATCTTGTTAGCATGGGCTTAATGTCATGTTATTGTAGCATAGCATTGTATTATCTTCCAGGAATGTGACGTTAAGTATGTTTTAGCGTAACTTCCATCCAGACTCTGAAATAGATATGTAGCAGAGTCCCCCTCCTTACCTCCAGTGAGGGGGAACTGCTGTTTTGTGCCACCGGAGCTCCACGCTGTATCGGAGTGTGGAGGCAGCCATCTTGGGTGTCGCGCATGCGCATAATGGCAGGTGCGCGTGTGCAGTGTGGCGGCCATCTTAAAACTGCTCCGCAAGATGCAGCGTGGACTACAAGTCCCAGGATGCTCTGGGGGAGGGGAAGGAAATCATATGGGGGTGTCCCAACCAATAGGAGTCGCGCAGGCAGGAAGAAAGGGATATCCCTGCGCGAGAGCCTGCGAATCAGTCCTGACGGAGGAGGCAAGAGAGCAGGTAGTGTCCAGGGAGCAGTGCCCCTGGACTAAGCCTAGGCTTGCCCCTTAGGCCCTGAGTCACAGCCAGTTGAGTCTTGCAGGGAAGACCCCAGATAGGGACACTTCCCATTTAGTGATATAGTAGTGTATTGCATTGGTGTCCAGGCGGCTACGCGGTGCCCTGCGGCTTGGGACAAGGTCACAGGGGATAGAAACATTATGTGAGACCCTCCAGCTGGAACTCGCACCTCATAAGGAGGATTGGCACCCTAAGGGGATTGATGTCGGAGGCCCCGCGTCGTGGGACCTGACTGTTCTGTATTTGACAGCTGCACCTGGGTACCGAAGAGCCAGGGAAGGTATAAATGCACCAATGGTTCACAGGGGTAGCGCAACTTCATACACTGGGTGGGATTGACTGGGAAGGATACATGGGTTATTCGTGCCCCCGCACCATAGTACAGGGTGACCAGATTGATATTTATCTAATAGTGTCACCATTGATGCTGTATTATTCATTCTACCTCTTCCCATTCTCTCTCTACCTTCTCCGCCATTCCCTCTCTACCTTCCTCCCATTCTCTCTGTCCCCCCCCCCCCATTTTCTCTCACCCTCCCAGTCTCTCCCTCACCCCTAGTCTCTCCCTACCCCCCCAGTCTCTCTCCCCCCCATTCTCTCTCTCCCTTCCCCCCCATTCTCCCTCTCCCTTCCCCCCCATTCTCCCTCTCCCTTCCCCCCCATTCTCCCTTTCCATCCCCATTCTCTTCTTTTCCTACCACTTCCCTCCCAATCTCTCCCTTTCCTCCCCCATCCCCCCACTCTCCCCCATTCTCTCTCTTCCTCCGCTCCTCCATTCTCTCTACCCCCCCATTCTCTCTCTGACCTGCACAGACTCACACCCACTGACCTGCACAGACAGACACTCATACAGACAGACCAGCAGACACACAGCCACTGACCTGCACAAACACACTATTCTGAGGCCACAGTCATGTGTAGTATGAATAGCCCAGATAGCTTCAACTCGTTCCTGTTACAAGCACAACAAGTACTTTGTCTTTTCTTCACTTTATTGGGGAAAGCATAGATTCACAAAGGCACTTGTGGATGATGGTGTTGTGGGAGAATGTCTCTATGGTGAGTGTGCTTGATAGTGGGGAAAGGTGAAAAGGATGAGGCCTTGCCAGTAGAGAGAATAACAGAAGGTACTCACTCAGCCAATGTAGAAGGTAAAAGGAAGTGAGAGGGAATCTGGGTAGCAGGATAGTCTGGGGACAGACCATCTGTGAGCAAGGCAGAGGGGGAGAGCAGACTAGCCCATTCTGAAAGAATGGATGAGGTTGCTATAGCAACTCACTGACTATGGCTATGTAAACAACATGTGTATCAAAATGTTGCCTTTTACACATGCAGCAAGCTGCTGGGACAGGGAAAATAACAGGCAGCTAACTAGGGAGAAATGAATCCCATAAGCTGCAAAGGGAGACAGAGGAATATGGAATCTAGTTCCAGGACACACACATGCACGCAGCCACAGACCTGCATAGACACTCACACAGTCACTGACACTCACACAGCCACTGACCTGCACAGACACACACACACAGCCACTGACACTCACACAGCCACTGACCTTCACAGACATTCAAACAGCTTCTGACCTGCCCAGACACACACATAGCCACTGACCTGCACAGACACACACAGCCAATGACCTGCCCAGACACAGACATTGCCACTGACCTGCACACACTCACACAGCCACTGACCTGCACACACTCACACAGCCACTGACCTGCACAGACACACATACAGCCAATGACCTGCCCAGACACACACAGCCACTGACCTGCCCAGACACACACACAGCCACTGACCTGCACAGACACTCACACAGCTTCTGACCTGCACAGACACTCACACAGCTTCTGACCTGCACAGACACTCACACAGCTTCTGACCTGCACAGACACTCACACAGCTTCTGACCTGCACAGACACTCACATAGCTTCTGACCGGCACAGACACTCACACAGCTTCTGACCGGCACAGACACTCACACAGCTTCTGACCTGCACAGACACTCACACAGCTTCTGACCTGCACAGACACTCACACAGCTTCTGACCGGCACAGACACTCACACAGCTTCTGACCTGCACAGACACTCACACAGCTTCTGACCTGCACAGACACTCACACAGCTTCTGACCTGCACAGACACTCACACAGCTTCTGACCTGCACAGACACTCACACAGCTTCTGACCGGCACAGACACTCACACAGCTTCTGACCGGCACAGACACTCACACAGCTTCTGACCGGCACAGACACTCACACAGCTTCTGACCGGCACAGACACTCACACAGCTTCTGACCGGCACAGACACTCACACAGCTTCTGACCTGCACAGACACTCACACAGCTTCTGACCTGCACAGACACACAGCTTCTGACCGGCACAGACACTCACACAGCTTCTGACCGGCACAGACACTCACACAGCTTCTGACCTGCACAGACACACAGCTTCTGACCGGCACAGACACTCACACAGCTTCTGACCTGCACAGACACTCACACAGCTTCTGACCTGCACAGACGCACAGCTTCTGACCGGCACAGACACTCACACAGCTTCTGACCGGCACAGACACTCACACAGCTTCTGACCGGCACAGACACTCACACAGCTTCTGACCTGCACAGACACTCACACAGCTTCTGACCGGCACAGACACTCACACAGCTTCTGACCTGCACAGACACACAGCTTCTGACCGGCACAGACACTCACACAGCTTCTGACCGGCACAGACACTCACACAGCTTCTGACCGGCACAGACACTCACACAGCTTCTGACCGGCACAGACACTCACACAGCTTCTGACCGGCACAGACACTCACACAGCTTCTGACCGGCACAGACACTCACACAGCTTCTGACCGGCACAGACACTCACACAGCTTCTGACCTGCACAGACACTCACACAGCTTCTGACCGGCACAGACACTCACACAGCTTCTGACCGGCACAGACACTCACACAGCTTCTGACCGGCACAGACACTCACACAGCTTCTGACCGGCACAGACACTCACACAGCTTCTGACCTGCACAGACACTCACACAGCTTCTGACCGGCACAGACACTCACACAGCTTCTGACCTGCACAGACACTCACACAGCTTCTGACCTGCACAGACACTCACACAGCTTCTGACCGGCACAGACACTCACACAGCTTCTGACCGGCACAGACACTCACACAGCTTCTGACCTGCACAGACACTCACACAGCTTCTGACCGGCACAGACACTCACACAGCTTCTGACCTGCACAGACACTCACACAGCTTCTGACCTGCACAGACACTCACACAGCTTCTGACCGGCACAGACACTCACACAGCTTCTGACCGGCACAGACACTCACACAGCTTCTGACCTGCACAGACACTCACACAGCTTCTGACCGGCACAGACACTCACACAGCTTCTGACCTGCACAGACACTCACACAGCTTCTGACCTGCACAGACACTCACACAGCTTCTGACCTGCACAGACACTCACACAGCTTCTGACCTGCACAGACACTCACACAGCTTCTGACCGGCACAGACACTCACACACCGGCTCTGAGGAGCAGCTACAGGGGTGTGTGTGTGTGTGTGTGTGTGTGTGTGTGTGTGTGTGTGTGTGTGTGTGTGTGTGTGTGTGTGTGTGTGTTCTACCTTCACTGTCGAGCATGGGTAGGGGGGGGGGGAAGCCATCTGGGGCCCTGGCAGCACCTCACTTCTGGCTCTTACTGCTGAGGCTCTGCTGACACTAACCCCGCCCCCACCCTCTGCAGCTAACCCCGCCCCCACCCTCTGCAGCTAACCCCGCCCCCACCCTCTGCAGCTAACCCCGCCCCCACCCTCTGCCTCTAACCCAGCCCCCACCCTCTGCAGCTAATCCCGCCCCCACCCTCTGCATCTAACCCCGCCCCCACCCTCTGCATCTTACCCCGCCCCCACCCTCTGCAGCTAACCCCGCCCCCACCCTCTGCAGCTAACCCCGCCCCCACCCTCTGCAGCTAACCCCGCCCCCACCCTCTGCAGCTAACCCCGCCCCCACCCTCTGCAGCTAACCCCGCCCCCACCCTCTGCAGCTAACCCCGCCCCCACCCTCTGCAGCTAACCCCGCCCCCACCCTCTGCAGCTAACCCCGCCCCCACCCTCTGCAGCTAACCCCGCCCCCACCCTCTGCAGCTAACCCCGCCCCCACCCTCTGCAGCTAACCCCGCCCCCACCCTCTGCAGCTAACCCCGCCCCCACCCTCTGCATCTAACCCCGCCCCCACCCTCTGCAGCTAACCCCGCCCCCACCCTCTGCCTCTAACCCCGCCCCCACCCTCTGCAGCTAACCCCGCCCCCACCCTCTGCCTCTAACCCCGCCCCCACCCTCTGCCTCTAACCCCGCCCCCACCCTCTGCAGCTAACCCCGCCCCCACCCTCTGCCTCTAACCCCGCCCCCACCCTCTGCAGCTAACCCCGCCCCCACCCTCTGCAGCTAACCCCGCCCCCACCCTCTGCAGCTAACCCCGCCCCCACCCTCTGCAGCTAACCCCGCCCCCACCCTCTGCAGCTAACCCCGCCCCCACCCTCTGCATCTAACCCCGCCCCCACCCTCTGCAGCTAACCCCGCCCCCACCCTCTGCCTCTAACCCCACCCCCACCCTCTGCAGCTAACCCCGCCCCCACCCTCTGCCTCTAACCCCGCCCCCACCCTCTGCCTCTAACCCCGCCCCCACCCTCTGCAGCTAACCCCGCCCCCACCCTCTGCCTCTAACCCCGCCCCCACCCTCTGCAGCTAACCCCGCCCCCACCCTCTGCAGCTAACCCCGCCCCCACCCTCTGCAGCTAACCCCGCCCCCACCCTCTGCAGCTAACCCCGCCCCCACCCTCTGCCTCTAACCCCGCCCCCACCCTCTGCAGCTAACCCCGCCCCCACCCTCTGCCTCTAACCCCGCCCCCACCCTCTGCCTCTAACCCCGCCCCCACCCTCTGCAGCTAACCCCGCCCCCACCCTCTGCCTCTAACCCCGCCCCCACCCTCTGCAGCTAACCCCACCCCCACCCTCTGCAGCTAACCCCGCCCCCACCCTCTGCAGCTAACCCCGCCCCCACCCTCTGCAGCTAACCCCGCCCCCACCCTCTGCAGCTAACCCCGCCCCCACCCTCTGCAGCTAACCCCGCCCCCACCCTCTGCCTCTAACCCCGCCCCCACCCTCTGCAGCTAATCCCGCCCCCACCCTCTGCATCTAACCCCGCCCCCACCCTCTGCAGCTAACCCCGCCCCCACCCTCTGCAGCTAACCCCGCCCCCACCCTCTGCAGCTAACCCCGCCCCCACCCTCTGCAGCTAACCCCACCCCCACCCTCTGCAGCTAACCCCGCCCCCACCCTCTGCAGCTAACCCCGCCCCCACCCTCTGCAGCTAACCCCGCCCCCACCCTCTGCAGCTAACCCCGCCCCCACCCTCTGCAGCTAATCCCGCCCCCACCCTCTGCAGCTAACCCCGCCCCCACCCTCTGCATCTAACCTCGCCCCCACCCCCTGCCTCTAACCCCGCCCCCACCATCTGCAGCTAATCCCACCCCCACCCCTGCAGCTAACACCGCCCCCACCCCCTGCACGCCTCTCTCCTGCACGCCTCTCTCCTGCACGCCTCTCTCCTGCACGCCTCTCTCCTGCACGCCTCTCTCCTGGGTTTGGAAGGTAAGAGGAGTTGGAAATAGTTAAGTAACAACAGAATATAATAAACATCATCCTTGGAGATTAGGTACACTGTTAATCCTATAGATTAAATATCCTCTAATCAGTAATACAACAAGGGAGTTTTGTAAATCAGAGCAAAGATTAATAATAAGATAAAAATGTAAAGAAACGTTGTTCTAAGATTAATGAAGGACATTTGGCTAGCAGTCAGAAAAATTGTATTTAAAGTTGTCTGAGGGTCCATATTGCATGTTACTATCTAGGAACTATGTATGCACAGTATGCTGTAGGTTGTGTAGGTTGTGTTAATGATGCACAGTAAGCTGTAGGTTGTGTTAATGATGCACAGTATGCTGTAGGTTGTGTTAATGATGCACAGTATGTGTAGGTTGTGTTAATGATGCACAGTATGCTGTAGGTTGTGTTAATGATGCACAGTATGCTGTAGGTTGTGTTAATGATGCACAGTATGCTGTAGGTTGTGTTAATGATGCACAGTATGCTGTAGGTTGTGTTAATGATGCACAGTATGCTGTAGGTTGTGTTAATGATGCACAGTATGCTGTAGGTTGTGTTAATGATGCACAGTATGCTGTAGGTTGTGTTAATGATGCACAGTATGCTGTAGGTTGTGTTAATGATGCACAGTAAGCTGTAGGTTGTGTTAATGATGCACAGTATGCTGTAGCTTGTGTATGTTGTTGGTTGTGTTAATGATGCACAGTATGTTGTAGCTTGTGTATGTTGTAGGTTGTGTTAATGATGCACAGTATGCTGTAGGTTGTGTTAATGATGCACAGTATGCTGTAGGTTGTGTTAATGATGCACAGAATGCTGTAGGTTGTGTTTGTGATGCACAGTATGTGTAGGTTGTGTTAATGATGCACAGTATGCTGTAGGTTGTGTTAATGATGCACGGTATGCTGTAGGTTGTGTAAATGATGCACGGTATGCTGTAGGTTGTGTTAATGATGCACAGTATGCTGTAGGTTGTGTAAATGATGCACAGAATGCTGTAGGTTGTGTAAATGATGCACAGAATGCTGTAGGTTGTGTATGTTGTAGGTTGTGTTTGTGATGCACAGTATGCTGTAGGTTGTGTTTGTGATGCACAGTATGTGTAGGTTGTGTTAATGATGCACAGTATGCTGTAGGTTGTGTTAATGATGCACAGTATGCTGTAGGTTGTGTTAATGATGCACGGTATGCTGTAGGGTGTGTTAATGATGCACAGTATGCTGTAGGTTGTGTAAATGATGCACAGAATGCTGTAGGTTGTGTATGTTGTAGGTTGTGTTTGTGATGCACAGTATGCTGTAGCTTGTGTATGTTGTAGGTTGTGTTGATGATGTACAGTATGTGTAGGTTCTCCGCTCCAAACCACATTCTATATGCTGTACTGTATGAAGATTTTGCATCAGAAGAATAAATATTGGAATTGCTGAAATAATAAATACATTTGTCCCCAGGATCCCTTTATTTGAAACTGCTACACAGAAAGGATCTCACACTCATATTCTTTAAATCATATTTTCAAACTCTTTCAGTGTCTGGATGTGGGTAACACCCAAGTTTAGGTTTGGCCTAAATCCCCACGTTACCCTTAACGAGCCTCTGTGGCTACGTTCTGTAATGGTGACGCCTCGTTTGCATATCAGCTGCACGTCTTTCTCACGTTCAGTCGGCACAATGCTCTTTACAGGAGAAACCTTTGCTCTAATGTTCCTTTCTAGGCCTTTGAAGATACTCTTAGGCTGATGTGACAGGGGCGGCTGGGAGATTTTGCGGGGCTCGGTGCAGGGGGGTTTTGTTGGAGCCGCTTACCTTCTCCAGAGCGACATCTCTTTCTCCTACGTCACGTTGCCATGACGACACTGCCATGTGCCGTCACATGATTGCAAAAGGTACGGTGACCAGATTTTCAAAATGAAAAACCGGGACACGTTAAAAAAAGTATTTATAAAACACAAAAGAAATACAATCACGTGACAGCTCTCCCTGGGCCCAGGAACAACAATTCCACGGGGCCCCATACCCACGTTTCGGTGGCCTTGCAAGAACCCCCCCTCACACTCCCCCCCATCCCTCACACTCCCCCCCATCCCTCACACTCCACCCCCACCCCTCACACTCCCCAGCCACCCTTTCCTTCCCCCCTCTCTCTCTTACACGCCCTCCCCAATATGCGAGCACACAGTGACGCACACACAGTGACACACACACAGCCACTGACCTACCCACACACACAGAGCCACTGACACACACACACAGAGCCACTGACACACACACACACACACACACACACACACACACACACACACATACACACACACACACAGAGCCACACACACAGAGCCACACACACAGAGCCACTGACACACACACACACAGAGCCACTGACACACATACACACACACACACAGAGCCACTGACACACACATACACACACATACACACACACACACACACACACACACACCCACTGACACACACACACACACACACAGAGCCACTGACACACACACACACACACAGCCACACCCATACAGAGAGCCACTGACACACACACAGATATGACACACACACACACACACACACACAGAGACAAACAGAGATACTGACCCACATACACACAGACACAGAGAGCCACACACACACACAGCAACACACAGAGCCACCACCACACAGAGAGCCACTTACACACAGACAGAGCCACACACACACACATGCACACAGAGCCACTGACACACACAGACACCCACACCCAGAGCCACTGACACCCACACACAGAGCCACTGACACCCACACCCACACAGCCACTGACAAAGACACCCACACACAGAGCCACTGACACCCACACACAGAGCCACTGACACCCACACCCACACAGCCACTGACAAAGACACCCACACACAGAGCCACTGACCAACACACCCACACACAGAGCCACTGACCAATACACTACCCTTATATTATGAATGAGTGCAGTAAGGGGGTATGTAATAGGGCAGGGAACATGGTTGGGGGTACATGAGGTGGGGTTTGGGGATATATTATGAATCAGTGCAGTAAATGGGTATTGCACAGAGCAGGGGGATATATATGTGACAGAGTAGGACTTGGTATTATTGCTGCACTGGGCCCCAGGCCCTGGGACTGTTAAAGGCGCAGGGACCCAGCAGCAGCAGCAGCCCGGCGCTGCAGAGGTCTCTCCTGGGTTCCTCCTAGTCGGCGGCTGGCAGGGGGTTAACCCCGCCAGTACCGGTGCCCCATGCCTTCCCGCCACACCTCTTCCCGGCGGCTCACCCCCCTCCCCGTACACACGGGATGAGCGATGCGGTGACACGGCTCTTACTCACAGGATCTATTTTCTTATTTAATGATTACCCTTTGGCGGCGGGTGCCCTCCCCCTGTGATCCCTCCTCCCACTTACCGGCTCTCCATCCGCCTCCCTCTCTCCCACCACAGGCCGGGAACGCACAATGCACCGCGCGGGAAAAACACACACAACAGCTCAGTCCTCCAGCCCGGCATCCTACAAAGCCCCGGCCCCGGCATCCTTCAACCAATCCCCTGCGGCCCGGCCGGCATTCTCTAAAAGCCCAACCCCCTGCATTCTGCAAATCCTCATCTTGTACCGCATCGCACGCCCCGCCGCCGCATCCTGCTACAAAAACAGGTGCATTACCGGGACGGACCGGCAACCGGGACTGTCCCGGCAAAACCGGGACGTCTGGTCACCCTAGCAAAAGGAGATGCCGGCTCTGGAGAGCAGGTAAGGGGCACTTGCCTCTCCTCGGCAATCAGTTTAATAGTTGTTGGAAGCGCGCGGGGCCTCTGTAAGGACGGGTCCCGGTGCAGTGGCACCGATGGCACTGCTGTCAAGCCAGCAGTTACAGTAAATTAACATCTCGTCACTTAACAGAGATTTGTGGGTCTGGGCCCTAGAGACAAGTTGAAACTGCAGCCACCAGGCCCTCTAACAGCCTTTACGGGGCTCAGGATAGAGTGCCGATGTGAGCCACGGATTGCTGAGTTGAGTGAAGTATCGGTGAAGTGTTGTTGAGTGAGGGGTAGGTAAAGTATTGTTGAGTGGGCCCTCAGTAGCTGTGGCTCCCGGTAGTGGGCATGAGGCACAGCCCATTGGCGACAGAGGTGGCCCCTCTTTCGGTACAGTTGTCCTGGGTCTCTTTCCTCCCTCCCCCCCCTGACCCTGGCAGCCACTATATCTAATGATCCACTTCTATGTATAAACGGTCTATAGGCCTTATTAACCCCATTATTGCAGAACTTTGCAATAGTATGCACAAATAGTATGCACAGATAGTATGCACAGATAGTATGCACACATAGTATGCACACATAGTATGCACACATAGTATGCACAAATAGTATGCACAAATAGTATGCACAAATAGTATGCACACATAGTATGCACACATAGTATGCACACATAGTATGCACACATAGTATGCACACATAGTATGCACAAATAGTATGCACAAATAGTATGCACACATAGTATGCACACATAGTATGCACACATAGTATGCACACATAGTATGCACACATAGTATGCACACATAGTATGCACAAATAGTATGCACACATAGTATGCACAAATAGTATGCACAAATAGTATGCACACATAGTATGCACACATAGTATGCACACATAGTATGCACAAATAGTATGCACACATAGTATGCACACATAGTATGCACAAATAGTATGCACACATAGTATGCACACATAGTATGCACACATAGTATGCACACATAGTATGCACAAATAGTATGCACACATAGTATGCACAAATAGTATGCACAAATAGTATGCACAAATAGTATGCACACATAGTATGCACACATAGTATGCACACATAGTATGCACACATAGTATGCACACATAGTATGCACACATAGTATGCACACATAGTATGCACAAATAGTATGCACAAATAGCTCATTAACCAAATCACTTCACAACAGTTTACAATGTAGTGTCAGTCTGAAAACAGCGAGATATGGGGGTTCTGGCTAAAACGTGACGTGGCGCGCTAGCCCTGCCTCCCGCCCGGCTCCCACCCGGCTCATAAGTGCGCATGCTGATGCAGGGACACAAAAAAACTCCTGCTTGAGCAGGAGAGCATGAGCGTTAGCGCTGTGAATGTCACCATGTCCGAGGCCTAAGACACTTTGGCTCAAATTCACTAACGGGTGGTAAACTTAAGCACGACCTAACATTCAAATGAATGGGAGTTAGGATGTGCCAAAGCTTAGCACTCTTTAGTGAATACGGGCCTATAAGCCATATGTATTAAACAGTAATAGGCCATAATGTACATTCCTTATTAGCACCTTACTGCACACCTTAAGCCCAGCAGTGCTAAAGGTGACTGCAGTGCAAAGATTAAAGCAACAACCGTGGGACCCCTTCTCTGGAGCGGCAAGCCATTGTAGGACCAGGCAAAATGGAGACACAATATGGCCACCGGGGTCCAGGCTTGTTTCAGTGGCCAATAGAAAAGCTGCAACATTGGAAGACGATGTTGCATCTTTCTATTGCTGCCCAATGCAGCTATGTTAGTAGTCGGCCACCATATTTGTAGTGTTTTTGTGTCAAAACCGGCACAAAACACGACAAGTATCTCCAGAACTGGAGAACCACCAATCAGCTACTTGTGACTCCCGGGTTCAGCAAAGATAAAACATTGCTTTTATAAGGCGGCATATTTAATTATTTATGTGACTGTAATTGGTATAGTGGTATCACTATTTATTAATAAGAAACTTTGTTACGGACAGCTCTTGATTTGTAGAAGGATGTTTTTTTTACCGCTCTATAATGTTCCTGCCTGAATTATTTTCTTTTAAGTTTTCAGCTGTATGTTCGTAAAGACTTCACAGAGAGATAAGTGCTTCTCATCTTTGACTGTGGTGCTGTGGATCACAGCTGAAGTCTCTGAAACCTTCAAGCAGTGATCATCCTGAACAAGCAGCAGCGGCTCCTCCTTGTCTACATTTAGCAAAGTGGCTGAGCAGATTGACAGAAGAATGACATTCACTGTGTCACGAACGTCACACCTGTGTGCAAGTGACTTGTGTATGTGACAGGGTTTAAAACATCCAGCTGGATGTTTTAACTCAGCATCCAACTGACTCCTTTACCTCACCACAGGGCCCTCAAAATGAGCAATATCTCCCCAAAACCTGTCACACTACACCAGGGCCGCCAACAGAGGGGGACTGCCAGTGTTGGCGTCCCGGGCCCCATCAGTCAAGCCGTTTTATAAGGTCTCGGCGCGCATGCGCAGGGAAGCAGGGTGTCCGGCCTGCTGCCTGTGGGCCCGCTCCCAACGTGGGACGGAGGGGAAGCGCCGTTGCGAGCCCGCGCGCGCCAATTCAGCTTCCCCGGCTCCTGCTCTGGGCAGCAGCCGCGGAATTAGCCCGCCAGTCTTGCCCCCTCCCCCCCCCCCAGCCGCCTACCTCCCGCGCCCCCCGAGCCTACCTCCCGCACCCCCTGAGCGAGCCTCGTGTCTGGCATGTGAGGAAGCAGCACCCACACGTCAAGGTCAGTCAGGCACGGTCACTCACCAACCCAGTCACTCACCCACCCAGTCACTCACCCACCCAGTCACTCATCCACCCAGTCACTCACCCACCCAGTAACTCAACCACCCAGTCACCCACCCACTCATTCACCCACCCACCCATTCACTCACTCACCCAGTCACTCACCCCCCCAGTCACTCCCCCACCCAGTTACTCACTCACTCAACTAGTCACTCACTCAACCACTCACTCAACCACTCACTCACTCAACCAGTCACTCACCCACCCAGACACTCACCCAAACAGTCACTTACCCACCCAGTCACTCCCCCACACAGTCACTCACCCACACAGTCACTCACCCACACAGTCACTCAATAACTCATCTACCCACCCAGTCACCCACCCACTCACTCACTCAGTCACCCACCCATTCACTCTTCCAGTTACTCACCCAGTTACTCGGTCAACCCCCAGGCAGTCAGTAACTCACCCACCCAAGCAGTCAGTCACCCACCCACCCAGGCAGTCAGTCACCCGCCCAAGGCAGTCAGATAAGGCAGTCACCCAGGCAGTCAGTCAGTCACCTACCCACCATGGAAGTCAGTCACCCACCCAGGCAGTCAATAACCCACGCAACCCAGCAGTCACCCACCCTCCCAGGCAGTCAGTCACCCACTCAGGCAGTCAGTCACCCATTCACTCTTCCAATTACTCACCCAGTCACTTGGTCAACCCCCAGGCAGTCAAGGCAGGCAGTCACCCACCCAGTCAGTCAGCCACCCACTCACTCACCCAGTCACTTGGTCAATCCCCAGGCAGTCAAGGCAGGCAGTCACCCACCCAGGCAGTCAGTCAGCCACCCACTCACTCACCCAGTCACTCACCCAGTTTCTCAGTCAACCCACAGGTAGTCAGTCACTCACCCAAGCCAGTCAGTCACCCACCCAGGCAGTCAGTCAGTCATCCACCCAGGCAGTCAATAACCCACCCAACCCTGCATCACCCACCCCTGCAGTCACCCACCCAGGCAGTCAGTCGCCCAGGCAGTCAGTCACCCACCCAGGCAGTCAGTCACCCACCCACCCAGGCAGTCAGTCACCCACCCAGGCAGTCAGTCACCCACCCAGGTAGTCACCCACCCAGGCAGTCATTAACCCACCCAACCCTGCATCACCCACCCCTGCAGTCACCCAGGCAGTCAGTCACCCACCCAGGCAGTCAGTCGCCCACCAACCCAGGCAGTCACCCACCCAGGAAGTCAGTCGCCCACCAACCCAGGCAGTCAATCAAGGGCAGTCAGTCAAGGCAGTCAGTCAACCCCCAGGTAGTCAGTCACCCACCCAGGCAGCCAGTCAGTCACCCACCCAGGCAGTCAGTCACCCACCCATGCAGTCAGTCACCCACCCATGCAGTCAGTCACCCACCCAGGCAGCCAGTCAGTCACCCAGGCAGGCAGGCAGGCAGTAAGTCACCCAGGCAGGCAGTCACCCATCCACCCAGGCAGTCACCCATCCACCCAGGCAATCACCCACCCAGGCAGTCACCCACCCACCCAGGCAGTCACCCACCCAGGCAGTCAGTCAGTCACCCATCCAGGCAGTCAACCACCCGGGCAGTCAGTCACCCAGGCAGTCTCCCACCCACCCAGACAGTCACCCACCCACCCAGGCAGTCAACCACCCACCCAGGCAGTCACCCAACCACCCAGGCAGTCAACAGGCAGTCACCCACCCACCCAGGCACTCAGTCACCCATCCTGGCAGTCAACCACCCATCCAGGCACTCAGTCACCCATCCTGGCAGTCAACCACCCATCCAGACAGTCAACCACCCACCCAGTCAACCCACCCACCCAGGCAGTCAGTCACCCACCAGGCAGTCAGTCACCCACCAGGCAGTCATCCACCCACCCAGGCAGTCATCCACCCACCCATGCAGTCAGTCCCACCCACCCACTCAGTCACCCAACCACTCAGTCACCCACTCAGTCACCCACCCACTCAGTCACCCACCCACTCAGTCACCCACCCACTCAGTCACCCACCCACTCAGTCACCCACCCACTCAGTCACCCACCCACTCAGTCACCCACCCACTCAGTCACCCACCCACTCAGTCACCCACTCAGTCACCACCCACTCAGTCACCCACCCACTCAGTCACCCACCACCCACTCAGTCACCCACCACCCAGTCAGTCACCCACCACCCAGTCAGTCACCCACCACCCAGTCAGTCACCCAC